>NC_056725.1:1704503201-1704643201 GCF_019279795.1 Protopterus annectens | reverse complement strand
ACTCCACAGCCAATCAATCTGCAGACTGGTGATCTGCTGTGGTGACCCCTAATGGGAGAAGCCGAAAGACATTGCTATGTGTGTGTGTGTGTGTGTGTGTGTGTGTGTGTGTGTGTGTGTGTGTGTGTGCATATATATATATATATATATATATATATATATATATGTGTGTGTGTGTGTGTGTGTGTATGTATGTATACATATATAGGGATTTGAAAATATCTAAACAACATACTTTCTGTAAAGAACAGCAGGAAATAACTCAAGGTACAGAACGAAAACTGCAAGACAAGGAATGGATATAGTTATTTTTTGGATGTCAGCCATTATTTAATGTACTGTAAACTGAAACTAATCTGTTATCAGCATTAAAGACACTGTATGTTGTTAGCAACATTAAAGAGACTGCATGTAGAGAAATATTCATTTCTGATTATCTTTACCAGCTTTATTAAGTCTTCAGAATGTAAGATGTTATCCATCTACGAAGCTTCATGTTAGCTACAGATGTACCTTTATTAGCCTGTATATCAGATTTTTAATTTTTGCTTTGAGAAGACAGGGAATTGACAGCAAAACCTGTCTGATGAAGTATCCAGGCTACCTGTACTTTAAGGACTTTGTGCACTTGAAATTATTTATTGATTTGGCTGTGTCAGACATTGTTATATTTCTTTTGCTCTTATTTATTAAATACAGCTTCCCATGAGAGATGCTGGGCACACTATGAAAACATTGTGGTAAATTATTGTGAACACTGAAATCTTGGCGCGGAAGAAGACGCACTTGTTTTATACTATTGTCAAGGGTCATGCCTTCAGCTGCTTTTTATCATTACAACTGATGCAATATAGCAAATGAATCCATTAATCTCTTCCTGTCTATAGCTACAGAATACTTTTGGTAAAAAAATGTTTAGTGACTCTAGCTGGACATATTCTTGTTTTTCCCTTCTTTGGGTCCTTTTCTGTTTATTTATACATTACACATTTTTGTAGTTACTGGTCGATTCCCAGTGAAAATTCTTTTGTTTTCATTTCTATATCCTTATTTACCCATTTTTTTTTACTACATCAATTCTTTTTTATTACCTCATAAGTTTTTGGCAGATGTTTAAGATTATTAATATAACATGCCTGTTTTATGAAGAATCCAATATAGTACGTTTAGCGACAGCTCAGCAAAATCAAAGACCACACTTACGGTAAACTGTGAATATAGGAGTTCAGATTAGTTTCAGTTTACAGTACATTAAATAATGGCTGACATCCAAAACCTAACTATGAAATACAAGCTATTCATAAGCCAGTATTTTTAAGAAGATCAAGGATCCCAAAATGCTTAGTGCAATTGATACAATCTTGGTAAAAAAGACGTATGTCTCTTTAAAGGACACTGATGTAGTAACTTCGATTATTAAGCATTCCACTAAATCCAGTATATAGAGTTGTTGTGTCTTTAGGCTTTTCCCGGTTAGGGGTCACCACAACAGAACTCCGGTCCACTAATGACTGGCAGTTGATTTTTACGTGCCGAGTTGCCAGCCCTGACACACAACCTTCAACGAAGGTACGCCCATTCACACGTCTCCATACAGAAGACACTCTAGCTGAGAATCGAACCGGACAGCGTCTTACTGTGAGGCGACAATGTTACCGCAGCACCACCACCAAATCCAGTATATAGAGTATGTCTGAGTAAACAGTTCTGTGTATAGTAAGAATATGTGCTATGTTTTGGAGCTGTCTATAGAGATACTGAAAAATGGGACATGGTGGCTGACTTTGTTTAATTTAAACTCACATAATAACGACTCTATTTTTGTCTTGGGTGGATTTCTTTACCTGCTCTCTTCTTCCTTTGTTTAGATAACTAATTCTGAGATTACTGCACTTCAGAAAAAAGAGAATTATTATTACTGGCACTTTGTATCTTTCATCTGAAGTCATCCTTGGTGTGACATTTTGCAAAGAAAGTATTAGTTCCTGAATTTTACTTATCTCAGAAAACTCTTTCAGTAACCAAATGGCCGCACATAATCTGTTTAGCAGTTGAGTCTGTATTCATAATTTGGTTATAAATACTAGAGGACAGTGACTTGTTTTGGCAAATAGTTTATGCCAAATGCAGTCATATAATCAGTGCCAGCATATATGTTTCTCTGAGTACTTCCCAGACACTTAACTGATTTCACATTTAAGGCTATGCCTTTGACAGAGCCTTAGAACTGGCCACTCTTCAGTGATGGTTGATTGCCATGATCAATATTTAACAACTGAAAGCCTTTTACTTAGCTATGGACCCATGAAGCTTTAGGGGAGACAGCTAGCCACACAAGCTGGACTGCCTCACAGTATGGACTGCCAAATGTCCACCCCCCCATTTCAAACTTCATTCCCAGGGCATTCTCCTTGTCTTGTGTTGCCCAACAGATCCCCACACTAATACTATGTACTTTGATTTCCATAATCTGGTGCCATTTTCTTTCAGCAGACTAGTCCTACTAAGATTTCATGCATCCTGGCTATTGTGATAGACTGTGATCCAGGGATATGCTGCGAACGTGCGTCACAAGTGCAGATGCAGGTGGTGCAGTATTCACAAGTGGAGGTGAAAAGTGAATGGGGGGATGGATGAATGCATATAAGGGAAGGCTGAACAGGAATCTTACACCTTGCAAGGATGACAGCACTCTCCATACAATACACCACAGTGGCCCAAGAAAAAAACAGTTTGAAGCATAAAAATTACTAGTATAACGTGATCTTGCCAAGGCAACAGAAGTAAATAAACATGAGTAGCTACTCTAATGAATGAATATACAGCAGAGAGTAAAACAATGTGGGAATAACAGTGTGTTACATAAAACACTTGGTAGGCAACATGGAGCAGAATGGCTTGCAGTATGATATCAATAAGGAAGACACAGACAGACACCATGTAGTGCAGAAGCAAAGCACAGTGGTGCACCGTATGATCTGTCAGATGGACAAGACACACAGGAGGCATTAACAGGGAACAACATATATGATGTCTGTGGAGCAGGGAATGAGAACATATCATAGCAGGTAACAAGGAACAACATATAGTATATGATGTCTGTGGGGCTGGGAATGAGAAAGTAACATAGCAGGTATACAGATCCTGGCAACAAGCGTGGCAGGACAAGCATCGCACACAAAGAATAAAACATGAAATGCACAGTGAAAACACATACTACATCATACTTCTCAACCTCTGAACATTAAATAAATCATAGCACTGGCCTTCAGAAGTAATAGCAGATGGCCCAAAAGAGGTTGATGATCCAAAGAAAAAAAAAAGAGGAAAATCCTCCCAAACACAAAGTTCAGGATAAAAAAAGACCTTACCACTTGATTGTAGCTCATATAAACAGCTGTGATATTGTGATACCAGCTGCAGCTGCTTAAATGAATCTCAGTCATTCTACTGGGCTGTCTTTCAGTGCCACCTTTAAAGTGATAAATGAGGTTTCCAGTTGCTTTGTACTATTGTTCGACTGAAATCAGTTGCACAAAAAAGGTCAAAGATGATCATGGTCAATTCCCATCACTCTAGAACAAAGGGAAAAAGAAGCCCCTATGTTTCAGTGTGGAAATGCTGCCTTGCCGATGCTATTGTTTGCTGACTTAAAATCGAAGTTGATCACTATTGGCAGCATCTGTAGCTGCAGCTGCTCTGTGCATACATGAAGCAGTCTGATCACAGTCTACTATGTCTAAGTTTCCTACCTGCACAGGAGGTTGTATATTAGAGTGTGGATCACATAGTTTGATGTAGTGGTGATATTCCCATAAGTTGTATAGGTTTCAGAAGATAGGGTAGTCCATCAGCCACATTGTACTCGTGACCAGGTCTTGCAGATTTTCATCTATGATCAGAACTAAATAATCGCAGTTCCCCTGCTCATGGCTGGCAAAGCAGAATCTCTACTTTGGTGTGATCAACAGGTCTCTGGAGATAATGTATTCTGCCTATAGTTTTGGAACTGCCTGTCTCTTGGTTACTCACTGCTACTATGCCATCTAGATGATAGCACTGGTGTTCAGCCAGTCACACATCACCCCCACAGGCAGACTAGGTGCTGTATCCTGTGCAATAAACAATACTAGCTAATATATCAACTAAGCTGGCTGAGAAATGGAGGCCAATATTTTGTATTGGGCTTTGGAGATGTCTCGACATGTTTCATAGTTTCATAGTATAGTACTAGGCTATCTGCCCTGGGGCATTTGTAAGCCTAGCCATAGTGATGTGGCTTTTGCCACCCCATGAAATGGTACAAAAATGTACAGAATAAATCTAGAATACTGTGCCTCTGTCTAGTAGTGACACAGTGAAGGTCCCCTTATATAATAGAATTAGTTTACTGTGCCCCTGTCTAGCAGTGACACAGATGTGACCCCTGGGGTAAACTTACGATCTCCCGTCCACTCATCAAGAAAAAGCATGGGAAGCCTCTGGGTTATGAATCTATCCCTCCAGCATGTCCTATTCATACTTGTGCCGAGGTTTAAGTCTTTAGCTCTCGTGGTCCTGATGGATTTGGATTTTTTGAGGTGGAGCATGTCCATCAGATCCTGATTGGACATGGCCTTGTACGTCAGGCAGAGATCACCTACTGCTACTGAATAGAGCTGAAGTTTCTTTAGTCTGGCAGAATAAGACATATGTTGGAGACCCTTGATCCTTTTGGTGAGGTACTTTTGTGCCTCTCCAGCTGTTGCAAGTGCCGGGTGAGGTACCTACCAAATGGGGCATTGTACTCAATCATGGGTCTGATGAGGGAGGAATATAGGGGTACAATGACATCCTTGGATCTGGATGTGAAACCCTTCATGATGAGGTGTGCAAGGTAGAATGTTTTTCTAACTACTTTGGCAACGTGGGTGTCAAATGAGAGGTCGCTGTCTACTTGGGTACCTAGGTCTCTGATTACTTTTTCCATACTCAGTGGGTTGCTGTCTATGTGATAATTTGTGGGTACTTTGTTTTTTCCAAAAGGGATGACTATACATTTTTTGGCATTTAGTTTAAGGCCGTGACTACGGCACCAGTTGTCCGTTTCAGTGAGGCCTTTTTGTAGGATGTGTGTATCTGCTGGTGTATCAACTATGGCACCTAGTTTGCAGTCATCTGTGAACTTTGTCAGCCACAGCCCTCCCATGTTTGCTTTAACATCTGAGAAATAAATGCCGAACAAGAGGGGTCCCAGGACAGATCCCTGTGGGACACCACTTGTGACTGGCTTTGAGTCTGACATTGCTCCAGAGATTTTAACTTTATGGGTTCTGTCCTTTAGCCAGTTTGCAACCCATCTAGTGACATAAGGGTTTACTTTTAAGCTGTTTAGCTTATCTATGATGCCTGAGTGGGGTATTGTGTCGAAGGCCTTAGCCAAGTCCAGGTATGCTGTATGGACTGCTTTGCCCTCATCAATGACTCTAGTGACTGTTTCGAAAAAGTCAACCAGGTTTAAAAGGCAGGATCTGCCTTTACAAAGCCGAACTGGGTGGGGTCAAGCGTCTGTAGGTCCCCTATGTCTCCGTTTATGAGTTCCATAATGATTCTTTCCATAGCTTTGCAGACCAGGCTAGTCAAGCTTATGGGGGTAGTTTCCAGGGTCTGTAGAGGCACCCCTTGTGGAGTGGGACCACTGTTGCTGTACGCCAGTGTTCAGGTACATATCCCGGTAAGGCTAAGGTTAAATAGCATTTTATGTGTGGGTTTAGCTCCTCTTGGAGTTCACGTAACACGCACCCGGGATACCATCAGGTCCCATTGATGCTGTGTTTTTGCTTTGTTTAGGGCGGTTCTCACTTGGACATCTGAGATGACAGGAGATTACATTCAGCTGGGATAAGTATTTCTTCTTTTGGGGGTGAAGGAGGCGAAAGTTGCACTGAACCTGTCAGCCAGAACGTTAGCAATATCTGTGGGTTCAGTGTATTTTTGTTGTTGTGAACCAACTCTGAGCATATCTGAGGGTTTCCGCCCAGGTTTCTAACATAGCTGAAGAAGGCTTTGTGGTTATCTTTAGTGTCCTTAGCAATTTTTCTCTCAAAGTTTCCCTTGGATGTTTTTATGAGAGAACGTAGTTTTCTGCTAATGTTGATCAGAGATGTCTTCCCTTCATGGGATTTCGCTCTGACGTGCAGTAGCTTCCTTCTTTTGTTATACAATTTGTTTATGGCTGAGGTCCACCAGACAGGACGCTTACATTTGGTGGAGAGGGACTTGGATTTGTTTGGGATTGCGTGATCCATGCATTCTTGGAGATGTCCATAGAAAGCATTTGTGAAGGATTCGGCATTGTGAGATGTGGTATCCACTGGCACAGTGGGCTTAAAGGATACCATCTCAGTCTTAAAAAGAGTGAAGTCTGCTTTTGAGAAGTTTTTCACTGTGGTCTTTTGTGCTGGGGGTGGAGGTGGGATATGTATATCCAGGGTGATTAGTTTGTTGTCAGATCTCACTAGTGAGGGGTATACTTCCGGTGTGGGCATTTTGTCCCCATGTTTGTGATGATCAGGTCTAGTATATTATCTCCCCTAGTGGGAGAGGTGACTAGTTGTTCCAGTGCATTTGAATTTATGAATTCCAGGAACCTTTGGGCTAGGGTATTAGGGCTAGAATAATGTACCCAATCTATGTTTGGGTAGTTGAAGTCTCCCAGTATGATGGTATTTTGTGATACATTCATATCCTCCAATGTCTTCAGGAAGGCTGAGTGGGGTTCTTGAGATTGGGAGGGTGGTCTGTAACATGCTGCCAGTTGTATAGCAGTTTTGCCTATGGTTAGCTGCACCTGTATGGTCTCTGATGCTTCATGTGTTGCTACTAACCTGGAGGTGTGGGTGTCCTTTATGAATATGGACACTCCCCCTCCCTTTGTGGTTTGGCCCGGGTTTTGGGGCCGAAAAGCATGATACGAGGTATAGCCTGGTAGCGCAGGGGTGCTCTCAGGAGCCTTGAACCAGGTTTCAGTTACTGCACAGACGTCGATGTTCTCCATGCTGAGGAGTGCATCAAGTGCCTGCATCTTGAGATTTAGACTTCTGGCGTTGAGCAGCATTACCCTTAGTTTTTTTCCATTTTTGTTTTCTAAGGAGGTGGGTTTGTCTTTTGAGCCTTGCCTAAAAAAGGCACTATGGGGAGGCAAGAGCCTTAGCCAATATCCGGAAGCCCAGTGATGACAGGTGTAAGCCATCCCTTGCGAAGCAGCGTGGCTTGTCCAACATATCATCCCAGGCAGACAGACATTGGATCCCCTTAGAATGACACCAGTACTTGAGCCAATTGTTAAAGATGATCATCTTGTCTTTGTATTGTGGTATCATTCTTGGTGAGGGCAAGATGCTGCTCAGGGTCAGGGTCATACCAGCCTGGGCTACATAATCGGAGAGCTCCTCTATGTCTCTTTTCATGTAGTCCAGGGAGGTACATTTCAGGTCATTCTCACCAGCATGGACAATGATGGAGTCATATTTGTACTTGCTTTGGAGTGACCTGAGTGCATGTGTTATGTGGCGGATCCTAGCTCCCAATAGACAACTCACAGTCACCTTCTCCTTGTTCAGCCTGGTCAGTGGGACATCAGTGTGTCTGACTATGGAGTCACCTATTACTAGTGTATCAGGCAAGGTGTTTGGCCTTAAGGGCTGCGATTGGTCGACACACTGATTTATTGAAGTATGTGTTGCATGTGTTTTGTTTTGAGGTGGTGGATTTTTGGATGTCTGCTTTGGGAGCTTCTGTTGTTTTGGTAAGTTTTTTATTAGAGCCTCCCAGTATGTCTTTGTGTTTTTATGTGTTTGGTTTGCAGTTGTGGTAGGTCTATGTGGGACTGGGATTGTTGTGTGTGTGGTTGCCATCTCCTCCTGTCTGGTCATGCCATCCCTGAGTTGAGAGAGTTCAGCATCCAGTTTGGCTACATAGTTGCATCTCTCACATGTATTTGTGTTTGTTGGGAGGAGGAGAGGGTTGTTTGTGTACATGAGACAATTGTAGCATTGTCTCAAGATGCCCAGATTGACCAGCTGAACTGGAGACGACACCAGTAATCAACCACTCGACATGCTAGAACAGTATAAGGGAGTGCTGTACCTTTAAGGGAAGTGGATATTCACAGGGGTGGTAAGTAGATGTAGTGCTTTACTTAGTACGAGAGTGCTTACTTAGTAGAGAAGTATTGAGAACAAGTGCTAGGCTTATAATACAGTGAGTAGTCTGGTTATACTAAGAGTAGAGCTTCCTTAAGGGAAAATTTGAAGAACAGACTTGGCGGAGCCAGAAAAAGTTTAACCTTGTTTAACCTGCGCTGCGCACAACCACGCAAAGCCGTGCAAACGCGGATTTTAAACAGTGAACTACAAAAGAGCTGGAAATGGTCCCAAACAACCAATTACTACAGCTTCTTGTGCTGAGGTCACTTCCCCCAAGGACAAGTAGGCTGCTCAAGACTCCCCACTCCCACTGGTGAGCAAAGAAACTTCCTTCTATCCAAGTAAGGTAATGGACAACACAGGAACTACACCACAGTCTAGAATACAGCAATGCCTGTAAACTGGTCCAAACTAGTCGAGGAAGGCAGGAAAACAAGGATTATTTTTTTGTTTTTTTTGTTTTTTTTGGTAGAAACACACAGAAAATGCAGAAACAGTGATAAATTAGTTACACAGGCTAGCACACTTTAGTGGGCAGCCTCCACAGTTAAATTAAACAAACAAACAAGCAAACTTTTGATCAAATTCGACTAAAATGTAACTTTAAGTGCAGATTTTAAAATAATGCAGCAATCAGTTAAAAACAGTTCAGGCTAGTTCAAGGTAAGCTACAGAAGCTATTTCAAGTGAAAAAAAGCAAAGATACTTAAATCCAGAAGGTAGTCGCTTTTCTGAGTTCCCTGCTGCTAGGACCACTCTGTAAACCCACGTGGAGCTTGTCTGAGCAGTATAGCCAGAAAAAAACGCCCAGAGGCGGATTTTAAACAGTGAACTACAAAAGAGCTGGAAATGGTCCCAAACAACCAATTACTACAGCTTCTTGTGCTGAGGTCACTTCCCCCAAGGACAGGTAGGCTGCTCAAGGCTCCCCACTCCCACTGGTGAGCAAAGAAACTTCCTTCTATCCAAGTAAGGTAATGGACAACACAGGAACTACACCACAGCCCAGAATACAGCAATGCCTGTAAACTGGTCTAAACTAGTCGAGGAAGGCGGGAAAACAAGGATTATTTTTTGTTTTTTTGTTTTGTTGGTAGAAACACACAGAAAATATAGAAACAGTGATACATTAGTTACACAGGCTAGCACACTTTAGTGGGCAGCCTCCACAGTTAAATTAAACAAACAAACAAGCAAACTTTCGATCAAATTCAACTAAAATGTAACTTTAAGTGCAGATTTTAAAATAATGCAGCAATCAGTTAAAAAACACTTCAGGCTAGTTCAAGGTAAGCTACAGAAGCTATTTCAAGTGAAAAAAAAGCAAAGATACTTAAATCCAGAAGGTAGTCGCTTTTCTGAGTTCCCTGCTGCTAGGACCACTCTGTGGTCTATGTGGTGCTGTCTTTACCAGTTCATTGTCTTAAGAATTGATTAATGTCACTGCTGTGCCCCTTCAGTGTTCCCTGTTGTATACATGCTACACCAGTGCATTGTCCTGCTATGGCAGGATTCTCGGTAATACATATAGCCATCTAGTCAGAACATTTGCTTGTGATGGAGCTGTATAGATAATGCAGTGCACTTACTGGAAGTGGCATCCAGCATCCTGACATCGGTGCAGGTTACTCTGCTGTATGCCTTTGGAAGGGAATAGCCTTCTGCAACTATGTGCGGCCCAACTGACCACTCTGTGACTGACCACTGCACCCTTGCCACTCTGTTCATCTCTATGATGGTGGTGGACTCAGTCACATCTGCCATTAATGAGGCACAATGTCTGTAGAGGTTCTGTGCAGTATGTTTACCCTTGTCTGACTGCAGTAGTACATTTCCCTCTCATAGTACACTGTGTAATGCATTGTTCTGTAAATCTGAATGTTGAACATTTTACTGTTTAATATGCTTTCTGAACTATTTGGTCTTTCATATCAAAGTCTTCATACATTGTTTAGCATTCCTTGTTTGTCTATGTTTCTCATGAGCCTATATAGTTGTCATAATGGGTCATAGATTACTTTGGCATCACTGAATGTCGCTGCATCCAGCCACACTACATCCATGCAATGCTTGCTTGGTTACTCTCTAGTTCTCATTTTGCAATCACCTTGGTAGTCTGGAAGCATATTTTTGTGATTCTGTATATAGTTTATGAACTCCCATTACATTTACAGTTGTGTAAACCTATGAAGCAGACACATCTGGAGCATTCACATGTTCTCAGTTTTGGGTTTCATGTCAAGGAATCAAAGACCAAGCCACTGAATCAATACCATGCAAAACTAAACAAATAAAATCCACCTCCTCTGAAAACCTGCTGGAAGGATGCAATCAAAGTGAAAGTCAAAACAAATACAGAATGCAAGGAATTTACAAAAGAAAAATAAGCCATATTGAAACCATTCACCACTATGTGTGTGGGTTGGGGGGAGGGGGCTTTAATCACACACCCCTGTACCTGTATACAGTAACTTCATGGTCATATAACTGTAGGAATGTCGGCAGATTTAAGAACTGTGTTATTTGCTAATACAGTACACTTTCAAGTTAAAGCGGCAGGTCTGTGCTTTGACGAAGATTCAAAGATTCAAAGAAACGTTATTGCCATTTAGAAAACACAACTGCTACCTAAACAAAATTTCAAGTGTCAGCTCTTTTACAGGAAAAAAAAACATACACAAAAAGACAAGACATGATAGGTATTAAAGAAAAGAAAAAAAAGTATATTACAAAAAGTAAAAGTCTAGGTAGCTGACACACATGCTTGTACACTATTTATATAAGCTGGACAACACTGACTACTAGATGATTAACACATGGAAAGAAAAGTACACTATACACAGAGGTAAGATTGGGTGATGTTGCACATATGGAAGTGATTGGAATTGCACTTAAATTAGAATATATTAATTTTAGTCTGCAATAAATAAATAGAATTACTGCGTGAAAAAACAAAAGAATGAGAGCATAACGATCTATTATAGTTTTGATACATCCAGATTTACATCTGCATTAATGAGTCTTATTGCAGTTGGATAAAAACTGTTCATGAATCTGGAGGTCCTGCAGCGGATACTCCATATCCTTCTACCAGATGCAAGTTTAGTGAACCAACCCTACACTGGATGAGAAGTGTCACTCAGTATTTTGTGGGTCCTCTTCTTACATCTCATTTTAAAGAGCTCCTGTGAGGTAGGAAGACTAGTGCCCTCGATCTTAGAGCTCCTGTAAGGTAGGAAGACTAGTGCCCTCGATCTTAGAGCTCCTGTAAGGTAGGAAGACTAGTGCCCTCGATCTTAGAGCTCCTGTAAGGTAGGAAGACTAGTGCCCTCGATCTTAGAGCTCCTGTAAGGTAGGAAGACTAGTGCCCTCGATCTTAGAGCTCCTGTGAGGTAGGAAGACTAGTGCCCTCGATCTTAGAGCTCCTGTAAGGTAGGAAGACTAGTGCCCTCGATCTTAGAGCTCCTGTGAGGTAGGAAGACTAGTGCCCTCGATCTTAGAGCTCCTGTAAGGTAGGAAGACTAGTGCCCTCGATCTTAGAGCTCCTGTAAGGTAGGAAGACTAGTGCCCATGATCTTAGAGCTCCTGTAAGGTAGGAAGACTAGTGCCCATGATCTTAGAGCTCCGATAAGGTAGGAAGACTAGTGCCCTCGATCTTAGAGCTCCTGTGAGGTAGGAAGACTAGTGCCCTCGATCTTAGAGCTCCTGTAAGGTAGGAAGACTAGTGCCCACGATCTTAGAGCTCCTGTAAGGTAGGAAGACTAGTGCCCGGTAGGAAGACTAGTGCCCTCGATCTTAGAGCTCCTGTAAGGTAGGAAGACTAGTGCCCTCGATCTTAGAGCTCCTGTGAGGTAGGAAGACTAGTGCCCTTGATCTTAGAGCTCCTGTAAGGTAGGAAGACTAGTGCCCACGATCTTAGAGCTCCTATAAGGTAGGAAGACTAGTGCCCGCGATCTTTTCTGCTGTTCTTGTTATTCTTTGCAGCTTCTTCCTTTCAGCCATTGTGCTGTTACCGAACCATACAGGGCAGTTGCTGGTGGTAATGCTCTCAATGGCTCCTCTGTAGAAGGTACTTAGAGCATTCATAGAGAGCTTTGCTGTTCTAAGACTTCTTAGGAACTGTAGTCATTGGTGGGCTTTTGTAATTAGCTGGCCTGTGTTTGGACTCCAAGAAAAATCCTTTGATATGTGTACCCCCAGGAACCTAGTAGTTTGGACTCTCTCCACGTCTTCATTGTTGATCTTGATGGTCAGGTGCATGGCAGAGCTTTTTCTAAAGTCAGTAATGATTTATTTTGTTTTATTGACGTTCAGGCCCAAATTGTTGTTATTGCACCAGTCAGGGAGTTGACCTCATTCCTTTACCCACTCTCGTCATCACCACTTATGAGTCCTACCACTGTGGTGTCATCTGTGAATTTGATGATGTGGTTGTTGCTAGCTTTCACAGAGCAGTCATGGATAAGGATTGTGAACAGTACAGGACTCAGCACACAACCCTGGGGTACATTGGTGTTGATTGTAATACTTCCTGAAGTGTTGTTACCAGCACAGGTCCTTTGTGGTCTTCCAGTCAGGAAATTGAGGATGCAGTGGCACAGTAAAATAACTTTTGAACATTTTGCATTAGTGGAAAAAAATGATGTTGAAATTGACAAAAATATTGTTTGCACTTTTATTAGAAAATAAATATGCGGTCAAACAGAAAGTTGATAGTAAAGTTTAGAACTACTTAAGTGAATAAGGATAAGCTGGTGCTTTTCTTTTTGCAGTTATGTCACAAAGTGTGCGATAGGAAATGGGAATATGTGTGATCTATCCAACCTGGATCTGCCATGGACAAACAATCAGGTGGAGGTGTGGTGCTGCTGCCAGAAAGAGTTACTATGATGCCTGACTGTACATATCGCTGGACATATTGCCGTGCTGCAATAACAACAAATTTGGCAGATGTTGCACACAGAGAATCTCTGCTCAAGGGATTGTGTGTTACTTTCTGTAGGAGAGACATTGTGTTTAAGGAACATTGCCTAAAAGATATACTGGAGCATAAATGTGACTATTACAATTTAAAGACTGACTCCATGCTGTAACATACGTCTACAGGTTGTAGTTACATAAGCATGTATCGTACACCAAACACAACACCCACCCCTCACCAGTTAGATACTGCAATTTCTCTGCCATTGGCATGTTCACTGGGTATCCTTCACACCTCCTGCTGTCCCTAGGGTTCTGGGGAGACCATGGATTTTGTTCTCTCACCCCCCACCCTTAGTTATTTCAACTGTATTGCATGCTTCACTGTGCCCAGAATTAATGTGGCACAGACACTTGTTTGAAACTGAAAAGAAATTAAGCTATGTGTCCGCAGTCAGTTTTCCCTATAGAAAAATGTCCCAAAACCAACAAGCCTAAATCTAGGGAACCTTGTTATCTAAAAATCAAATGTATTTTAATACCTTACTTTTCTGGCATTATTCTGTGAAGTATAACCTAAGCACTTTACAGGAAGTTTATTTTTACCATTGATATCCTTCCAGTGAAAGATGTTTTCTATTATGTGCCTTTTAGTCCACTGGGTAATTTTCTGTGTACCGACTACTGTGACTTGTTAGACAGTTATCTGTGCAGACTCCTCCCAGCAGGGTAAAAATATCCAAATCCATATGTAGTAAATGGATAAAGCATTCCTTGTATATCAAACTGCTCCCTTGTCCAGGGTACATTTTGTTAATTATGTGATAAGAAATATCTGTGGATTTCACTTCATAGACACAATGCCACATCTTTCTAAGGAAGATATATGTCATTAGTACAATTCTTAATAATGTGTGACTGATCACTTATCAGATAAATCATCCAAACAGACAACATTCTGCATAAGTCTTGACCATATAAATAAAGGATAAACAAATTATTGTCTGTCTTATTAGTGGCTGTCATCCTTATGAAGTGCAGAAAGGGTGAAAGTGAGCATGTGCCATCTCATCCCTCTATATCCATATCTGTGGGCATGTGCTGAACCTGAATATAGAAGTAGCCAACTACTGCCTGCTTCAGACACCCCTCCCTCTTTGTCACACAGAAAACGGAGTGCTCAGGGAACCAAAACATCTATTTCACAGAGTCTGTGAACAGGAATGTGCTGTTAACTTTATACAAGGAACTGTGAAGTCTTCCCCTCAGGCACTGATATTGTATCATATTTCTTCTTGCTTGCATACCCAGCTCTGCTCATTTCCTCACTGCTGGGTATGGCTCCAGATGTAGGTCATGTAGTTCAGCCCCCTTTGCTCTGACTAGGCCATATTCTTGCCTCTTGTAGGAGGAGACCAGTAAGTATCCTTCTGCATGGAGGCGACAACTTGCAACACAGGCTGGACTGCTTCACAAGCACTGACTGCCAAATGCTCATCCCCATTCAGACTTGGGGCATGCAATTTTCATGTAGGGCAAAAACAGAAATCTAAATACTTACAAAGCCTTAGCTCATTATGTGTGAGATAATTTCATGAAAAGTCTTCTGATAAGACACAAGGCCTGCAACAAATGCAAGTAGTGTTTTGACACTGCTGGTGATTCAAAACAAGAAAGCAGGCAAGGGAAATAATTAAATTTTTTTGTGCATTTGCCCTGAAGTTGCCTAAGTGATATAGCCATTTAGAACTGCTTCCTGCATTACTTGTTACTGTCTATGCATTTTTTATTCTGCTTTGAGTAGTCTGTTTGGCCTAATGAATATGTTTCATGTGAGAGGTAGGCATCTTACAATAGGTCTCTGCTAACTTTTAGCACTTGGACTTCATATTTCACTTGTTTTTCACTGGTTATTTTGTTTCTTTGAGTGACAACTATATAGAGTGTAGCTTGGCCTTGTCTTCTGATAAAACTCAAGGCCTGCAACAAGTGCAAGCAGTGTTTGACTCTCTGCCTTTGATTTTTCCACTCACCCTCCCAGGTCTTGTCCTGCTATTTAAACTAGGTGACTTTTGAGCTGCCTACCTGTACTGTAAATTAAGCTTTGAAAACTCCTCCCAGTCTCATCTCATCTATTCATTCTACTTGGCACTGAAGGATCAAATCTAGGACTGCTCTCCCCTTAGACTCTTAAATCTTGAGTTAGCCTCTGTTGCATATCGTGCCACTCACTTTGTACACACTGCAATATTCAGAATATTAGTCCCTTTTTTCAGTCTTAATTTAAAATTTGCATTTATTTCAAAATATTTGCTTGCATTTCACTCTTGTAACTGCTGAGTGTCTGCATGTTTGGCTCCTTTTTAATTATTTTACAGTTAGAAAAGTCAGGACTGCACTCTAATGGAAGTAAAAAGTAGCCTGGTAGCTTCTAAGCTTGGGAATCACAGAGGATACCTTGGAGTGTATTGTTGTGATTGGCCAGTTGGCTATTTTGCTTGATTATTGAATTTCTGTGCCTGTATAACATTGTCATGTTTGTCTGACACTGATCAACACATAGCAATAGGTTAGCAGTACCCTACATAGATTCAGCTACTTACAAAAAGTTTCTCTATGAAAAAAACTTGGATATTTCCTGAGTACATGCTGCATGATCACTTGGTTTGCAATTAGAGGAACACTGCTTTGTGAGACTATAGTAGGATTGTAGCTCGTAGCCAAATAGTGCCCAAGCAAACCTGCCTTAAATCTCCATAAATTACTCAATTTATGTGGTTTGCACAGAGAGGAGCATTGCACCAACATTGTAGCTTCAACTAAATAGGATACAGGTAGACCTGTTCTTATAGTCTGTGGAATCAACATCTTAGGAACTTGGATAAGCAATTTCCTCCTGTCTCTGCTGCCAACTTAGTGGAAATGGTCCTCCTGAGACAATGTATCAACTGACTCACATTTACTGACAAGTACCTCATTCTTATATCATTGGATACTGTGTGTGGAGATGTAATTATACATTATCACTCATTGCTACTCTGACAAAAGGAGATACTGCCAGCACAGCTAGCCGGAATTTTGTAAATAATTATATGCCATTGGTGAATATCGAAATGATTTATATAAGACGCTTGTCTTACAAATGTATTAGAACTATATGTCATGTGTATGTCAAACTGTTTGTACAGATGTGTTTTGAAAAGGTATTTGCAAAGTGCTGTGTTTGAAATGTAACCACAGTGTGCCCTGCTTGAAGAGAACAGAAATGTACATGCACTATTGTAACTGTTTAAATGTATATATTTTAACAGGAGGTTAACCTCGTCCAGCAAACTTTAGAAAAATATCTGAAATTAAATTACTTTATAGGCAACGCAATAAAAAGGCTATATCTCAAGTTTTCAATGCAGCTAGTGACACAACGTCTGTAATAGAAAGCTTTCTGTATTGCCTTTGGAGTGAACTAGTTGCTAGTCTGAAAGCATGAAAGAATACAATTGTTTTATGATTCCAGCATCTGCCAAAGATCTGAGCAAAAGCCCTTGTCTATGTTTTTACAGGTAGATGCTAAATGCTGCCAACTGACAACAATGGGGGTTTCACCTGGGAACTAGAAATCAGATGACCAGAAATGATGTCATTCTGCAAGCTGTCCCAGCAGTAATATTTTAGATATTCATTTGAGAAGTCTCTTAGTGAGATAAAGCATTCTGTATTCAGCCTTGGACCTGACAAGAACCATTCACCACAACATCTGCCTTGCTCTAATGAAGTAAATTTCTAGGGAACAGTATAACTCTTAGATACAGTCAGGAATATAATAAAGCTTAGTTTAGATGTTTTCTTTATTTGTGTGAGCCTGTACTATAATGTTATTTTAAATATTTCATGTTGTTTTGAACTCTGATGTTACTGTGAATATATATTTAGTATTGTCTTGTTCTTTTATTATTTAATATTAAATATATTTACACCTTTCGTTGTGGTTGATCTCTGTAGAGATATTTACGTTCTGACAGTACTTGCATATTTATTTGGTGACTGTGTAGGCCACTCCTAATAGCCTTGCTCTTGGTCAAACTATCATTTGTGTTAATATTAATATTACACAGTAAACTTGAACACCCTTTGTCTAAAGTAGCTGATAAGGTGTGACTGGTGGCAGTAAAAACTACCTTATAGTCTGGGCAGAAGTGAGCATAGCTTGTAAACCTGTGTCAGCCTTTCCCAGGTGTGTGAGTGAGTGTGTGTGTGTGTGTGTGTGTGTGTGTGTGTGTGTGTGTGTGTGTGTGTGTGTGTGTGTGTGTGTGTGTGTGTGTGTAAATCAAACCTCAAAGAGTGTATGTCAGCTACTTAGGCAGGGACACGAAGCACTGATTGGACAGAGAGGGTGCTGGAGGTCTTGGCTCAGTCACTCAGCTGAGATCTCAACTCTATAGCTGTGCCAGTGGGGAGTCTTATTGGGGATCTGGAGAAAGAGTGAGAAACCAGCCCTGGACTGACTGTGGTCTCTGTGTGCTCTTAAGGCAAATTGCACTTGATGAGGAGAGCTGCATCTGGAAAAACTGTGTGTGTACCTGTTATCCTTCCAGTGAATGTCTCCTACAGGTGCCAGTGATGAGGATTGAGTCTCCTTGATTACTGGTAATATCAACACCCATCTCGGACCTTCACAATGTTTTATTTTAATTATAAGTTGGATTCCCCAGTCTGCACCAGTTATAAGTCGGGCAAGTCTCTCTCATAGTCACTTCAATTACCAAACAGGTTATAGGAAACAGCACCACATTCTATCTGCCTGTCCCACACTAAGCTGAACAAGGACAGGGTCATGGTCAGCTGCCTATGAAGGCCCGGAATCTGCTAGATCACACAGGCACTCAGGTCATTGAACTACAATGACCAGTATGACTCTATGACTCTGTCATTGTACATGTGGTGTAAATGTCCTGAGATTTACCTCTCTGGACTATATGAAATGAGGCATGATGGAGCTTTTGGAGTATGTGGCCCAGTCTGATATGAGCCTAGCAATAAAGAAAATTCTACCTTCTCTGAAGATAATACCACAATATGAGCAGAGGACAATTGACTTTAACAATTGGCTTAGTTTGTCTTGTTATTTGAAGGAGGTACAATATTTTTCAGCTTGGGAGGATATGGTTGGCAGACCACACTGCTTTACTATGGATGGTCTGCATAAGTCCCCTTTAGGCTTTCTGTTATTGGTTAAAAATTTGTCCACCTCTATAGTCATACCTCTCAGCTGTACCGAATTCCTCTGTATTTCCCATTTTGGGGGGCAAAATAATAGGGTGCCATGAATTCCTGAGTGGCCCCTTCAAATCTCGATTTTTTTTGCCTCCCACAAGCTCCACCCCTTTGTTGCAGACTGGCTCTCCCTAAACTGCGCCTTCAAAGGAAAACTCTCAGGCTCATCTCATTCACAAATTGGCAGGTATGTGGTATGCCTCTGTAAGAAAACTCATGACAAAATGCTTTTTTATTAAGACCATTAATGTGCACCTATCAAATATATCTTTTTCTTGTTGTCGCTTATATTATATGAGACTATAAAATGATGGTGAGGGCTGATGTGCTAGATGTATACATGTAGCTCAAAGGACTTTTCTATTGATTAAGTAAATTATCAGAGTCTCAACAAACCTGCCTGAAATTGACCTCTTTCCTAGCTGTGGCAGTGGTAGGTAAGGATGGTGGACATCCAACATGCACCTGAGTTGGTGAGGTGAAACTCAGCAAAAAGTAAGCAGCAGATGACAGAATTACTATTGACAATTTTTGAAAGAGTTGTAGATGTAGATGGTACATTACAGCTAATCTGAAACAATGAGAGGTACATACATGTGGCAGGTCGACTTAGTGATTCCAAGTTAGAGCTATTCCCAACCAGTTCAAGACTGGCGTGTGGCTTAGCCTTATGGGAGTTGTAGTTCATGGTGTGATGGGAAGAGATAATTATCGCTTATAATAGTAATTAAAGAATTCGTCACATGGTGGACGTCTTCCCTTAAGTTAAATTGTAGGCATCAGATGTCAGAGCAGATGAAAAAATTATTTGTGCTTTAATTTTAAGTTTTAAATCACAGGCTACAAAGGAGAAACACTGGGCCGGATTCATGAAGGCTTGCACGGAGTCTAAGAGTAGAGTAATACTCTAGATGGCCAATATGTCTGCTGAGCGATCCAGGAACAGCTGGCAGGGGCGTGCATGAGAGCTCCTAAAATGACTCTTGCACAGACAGTGTTAGGTTAGGCAAATTACCTCATTTGCTGCTGAAAGCTATGTAAATGAGTTAAATTTGCGATCCAGGAAACACTAACCTGTTCGAGTAAGAGTAGTGCTATTTGCAGAAATGTACTTCGTTGGTAACTGAGTACCGTTCTGCAAATAGCAAAACGGAGCTATGACAGCTCCAAATAAAGGATGCATCCAGTTGAGGAAGCATGCCAACGGCCAAATATAAGGCCATTGGCATTTTTATGTGTTGCAAAATAATAAAAAATATATATATATTTTTTCCCCGATCTCCGATGTTTAAGCCTAGCTCAGTGCCGCACAAACGTGTGGCGCTCTAAAAACCAGAAAAAAAAATAAAATCCAAAAATAGGCATTTTATTATAAATATCCATCTGCCATGCAGGTGAATGGCAGGCTGAAGACAACATGGCTACTGAGTAGTGGTTGCTAAGGGGGGAAGCTCAGTCTGAGAGATGTAACCAAGCATTAGTAGGCAATCCTATGCAAATGAGTATAACGATAGTGAATCCCAATTTTGCATGCCATATGAACCATGTCCCTAGAGTGTAAGAGTAGGATTAAGGGAGTAACAGAGTAGAAGATAGGTGACATCATGAGGGGGGTATGTATCAAAGACTATAAGCTTATTGGAGCAGAGTGGCATGTGTTTGCTGTGAGTTACTGAGGACTGGAAGAGGCGTGTCTACAGTTGTCTGAACTGAAACCCAGAAACCGAAGGTGTACACCGTGGCTATCACTAAAGTTTCTTGCAAAGATGCTTACACTGTGTTTACGCGTGTGCATGCCTGTAAACCCGTCTAAGCCTGTGTGCGCGTGTGTGCACCCGTGTAAATCTGTGTAAGGCTGTCTAAGCCTGTGTGCGCGGATGTGCACCCGCCTAAGCCTGTGTAAGCCTGTGTAAGGCTGTGTGCACACGTGTGCGCTCATGTGTGCGTGTTTGCGCTTGTGTGCGCTGCACTGCCCCCTGTGGAAACAGAAAGGGAAAAGGAAGGAAAAGTAGTAGTAGGAAGTTAACCAAGGAGAACTAGCAGAGCTGCCAGGTGAAATCAATCAGAATCAGCCAATTACACAGGCAGTACACTAGCCCAGCCCAGCACTTAAAACTCTGCAAACAACATTCCCCCATGTTTTGCTCAGAAACACTGCAGTATACAAAGAGAAGTGAAAACTTAAAAAGCTTAATTGAGACAAAAAATGTTAGGGGCTGCCATTGCTATTATAAGGCAACATGTGCAAGATGCTGAGGGTGGTGCCATTGCAAATGCTGCTGAGCAACCCACAGTGAGGAGACAGAGAAGAGTGTACAGACCCAGGGTAACCTACCAGGGGATACATGAGCTGGAGATAGTGGAGCACTATAGAGTGGACAGAGAGCTCCTGCAGCAAATTGTTGAGTTGTGCAGGCCACGCCTCACACACAGAGCCAACAGAGGGGAACCCATCCCAGTGGAAACCAAGGTATGTGTTGGCCTAAGAATACTAGCAACAGGTACCTTCCAGAGACCAGCTGGTGATATAATGGGGATTTCACAGGCATCAGCATCCAGGGTACTGCACCAGTTCCTGAATGCCATGTCAGCACATGTCGGTGATCATGTATATTTCCCCAATTCTCGTGAGGTATTGGCCAGCCGTATGCATCTCTTCCAGCAAATAGGGGAATACCCTGAGGTAGTGGGTGAAATTGACTGCACGCACATACACATCAAAGCACCAGCCGGTGAGCGGGGTAGGGTCTACATCAACCGCAAGGGCTTCCACTCCATCAACTGCCAGGTTGTGTGCGATACCCAGGGCATAATACTGAATGTGTGTGCTGGCTGCCCTGGAAGCTACCACGATTCCCATATCTTGCATCTGACACAGCTGTACCAGACATTTGCCAATGGGGACATCCCTGACGGTCACCTAGTGGGGGATGCTGGATACGCACTGGAGCCGTGGCTGATGACACCCATCAGAAATGCACACACACCTGAACAAGAACTCCATAATGAGGCACACGCACAAACACGAAATGTAATCGAGCGGGTGTTTGGGATTCTCAAGTCACGGTTCCGGTGTTTGGACACATCTGGTGGAGCCTTGCAGTACTCACCAACTACATGTACCCAAATTGTCATGGTATGTGCCCTGCTACACAATATGATCCTGTGAAAACAGCTGCAGCAGGAACAGCATGGGGCAGGGCCAAACAGCCCCCCACTATTGCCAAGGCCTGCACAGGCACAGAGTGACTCAGAGGAGGAACAACCTGAGCCTGCCCCAGTAGGCAGAAGGAGGCGTGCCCAGTATGCCTTGGCCTTGGCAAAGAGGCAACTCATAGCACATACACTGGCTCAGTAGGAACCCTGAAAATGATACCTCTCTCCAACTCGCACATAAAATAAAAGGGATGCCTAACTTGACACTACCTGTTTCCAAACATGTATAGGGAGTGTAGTATGTGCATCCAACATAGGCAGCCCTGCAGCACCACCTGAGGCACGATTGCCATGTTTTAAGCAATATAAAGCAGTGCTAAGCAGCATTTACCAATATTTAGTATATGTAAACAAAATTGCCCGTGTTAACTAGTGCAATGCTGGGCAACGTTGAGCAATGTTGGGCAAGGTCGGGCAAAGTCGTGCAAAGTTGAGCAATGTCAGGTAACCATGCTCATATTTGCTTTACTGTTCCTTAAGCAGTCTGGTCTGCCCAGCATGAAAATAAAAAGCAGTGACAGGGCTCGAACACAGGATACTGTGCACTATAGTCACAGTACTGAACCACTAAAAGCCATGATAGCATTTCAGTGTCACAGACACAGCAGGACAATTGTACACTAATGCAAACACAAAGAAATGCTGTATCATGCCCATAAAGAGGCATATGGGTAACCTCCCCCACAGGCCTATGCAGACAGAGAACATCAGGCCAGGCGGTGTGATGTGGGTTGTGTAGGCTATGAAGTCACAATCTAATATACGTGACATTGGAAGCTAGGATCTGTAGCACAGTAGTATGCCTCAAACCAGTACGGTAGGCAACAGTACAGACTGAAATGGTGTACCTTACATAGCAGTGCAGGCATAGCAAATGTGTATAAGTGTCAGGTGAACCCCTCATCCTATGTACACCCACAGTAACAATCAGGTGTGGCCCCGGGTAGAAATGTACAAAGAATAGCTGTCCTCCCTGTATGTAGAAATGTTGATAAGTCTATGCAAAGTGTCTCATGGAAGCCCTGCAGGCACAGCATGATCCCTGTTGATCTATGACACAAAGGTGAGCCCTGCTGTAAAAATACAACTTGATTTTCCATACACATATAGTATAAATGTCTATACTGGGCGTGCTCACACACTCCAACAAATGTAGTGGATTTCATTCAGCATCACACTGAAAGGTCATATTGGGCATGCCCACACACTCTAATAAACAAAGCAAATGTCAGGCAACAACATACTGAAAGGTCATACTGGGCATGCTCACACACTTAAAGAAACAAAGCAAATTTCAGGCAGTAACGTACAGAAAGGTCATACTGGGCATGCTCACACACTTAGGCTAAATACAGATGTGATAATAAGGGATCTATGGACAAATGTGGATAGTCATCTCTACTTCCAGAAACACATTCACAAAGTGGTCAGAAAATCATGCTATGTGTTCACACAAACTGCCAAGGTCTGTGCATGTAGGTCAAAGGAGGTTCCCACTACTCAGCAGTCATCAGACCCGTCAGAGAGTACCACAACACACTTGTGATGAATCTGACTAGGCACGTTCAGCAGCCAGAAAGACCACTGAAGTACCTTAACAAGAGGATTACTGGCCTCAAATACTTGCCCCATGCAACAAGACTGAATGTAACCCAATCTGTACTCTGTTGCATACTGTCTACTCAGGAGATTTCTGCCCAACAGACAGGTCCATGTCATGGCTACACTCAGATCTGTTCTGAGTTACAGCTCAATGGCACTAAATATACAGACTCAACTGATATTGCCAACATCCTGGCAGATAGCATCAGTGTTAACTTTACCCCTCTCTCACCCATGAAAGAGCACATCTCTATAATGGAAGACTGGAAAGTTGCTGTCATCATGGCTGCACAGGTAAAAAACACTCTCCAAAGCCAGTATCACAGCAGCCATGGGACCAGATAACATCCCAGGCTGTGTAGTATCTACTTCCCTGAAGTAAAACTTTAACATGGAAGGTCTGTGGCTACTGAAGTTGCCAGAGGACTGCAATAATTGTAAACACTAAATATGTGGACATCCTACAAAAGGGCCTCATTGAGACATATGGCTGTTGTCAAAGATATGGGCTCTAGCTCAATGCCAAAATGTGCATTGTCATCCTCTTTGTTAAAAACTCTGTAGCCGAGAACTACAACATAGGTGGTAGTATACTTCACACTGAAAGTGTGACAAGACACATTGGGTCACAGGTGGACAGTTGACACAACCGTGATAATCACATTCCCGCAGTAGTCAGGAAACCCTCCTATGTGGCACACATCATCACAAAATGCGTCTCATGCAGAATAGAAGAGGACATTGTCCCCCTCTACTCATCACTCACTAGAACTATAATAGAGTACAACACCACTTTTGCTATGTACCATACAAGACAACTACAACAACTGGAAAGCCTGCAGCAATACCTCACAAAGAGCATTAGCGGCCTGAAATACATGCCATACACAGACCATCTCAAAATGCTCCATCCGTACTCCCTCGTATATCGCCTACTCAGAGGTGTTCACTGCCTAACATACAAAGCTATGTCAAACACAGAGCTGTTGGACATGCTCCACATAAAACACTCACAGTCCCTCTGACCTTCGGACCCAAAATCACGAGTGAAATACAAAAGGAAGGGGTGAACCCATTTACCTTATGGATACCCACACCTTCAGGTTAGTGGCACAGCATGAGGCCTTGGAGACCATGCAAGTGCAACTAACATTGGGCAAAGCTACTCATCAGATTGTAGCCTGGTACAGATCATGTACCTTGTTTCAGGAACCTCACTCAGTATTCCCGAGAACAGTGGAAAATATAAAGGTCCTATCAAACACCATTATATGAGGAGATTACAACTACCCAAACATTGAGTGGGAGAATTACTCATGTACAACGTCCTTTGCCCAATGTTTCCTAGAGTTTAAAAACTCTAACACCCTGGAACAGCTGGTCACCATGCCCACTAGAGGTGACAACATACTGGACATGATCATCACCAACATGGGGTACCAGTGTTCCACAACAGAGATAAACCCCTCGCTGGTAATATCAGATCATAAAGTAATCACACTTGGCATCCACATCCCACCCCCCCCCCACACCCAGTCAATGAAACCACTGTGAAGACATTTTCAAAAACAAACTGAACACTTCCCAAGACCAAAGTGGAACATTCCAAAGACCTCTTGCCTTAGGATAATGGTATACAATCTGCCGAATTATTTACAAGTGCATCCTATGAGCATCTACAGGGATGCATGGAACAAGACATCACAAATGAAACCAAGATGCACTCCTCCAAAAATAAGACAACAATCAGGTGGTTGTTGCTCATAAATAAGCTAGACAACAGAAGGAGGAAATGAACACATGATAGAGCCAACTTCACTAAAGGAAAGGCATCACTGATCATTATTAGGAAGAAACAATGATCGCTCATAAAATAATCCAAGGACAGTTTCTGAAGACAAATAGCCAAGAAATGTAAGAATAACAACCACAATGCCTTCGGTAGCTATACTAGACATGTAGGTGTCAACTTCCAAATATGCTGTCAGCTACTGAAAAATAGAAAGAAATACACTGAACCAACTTTCATTGCCCACATCCAGGGGGACAAGTTCAGTGTAAACTCCCCCCATCACCCCAAATGGGCCTGTGTCCATCACAGAAGGATGCAGAGCCCCAGACGTCATGGACATGCAGGTAAAGACAGCCCTCTCCAAAGCTAAGAACACAGCATCAATAGGACTGGATGGTGCCCCAGGCTGCATCTTACACTAGGCCCAAACGGAACTACACCCTCACCTACATTCACTGTCCAGACTCAAGCATACCACAGGCTATGTACTCAAAAAATAGCATACACTAACAGTCATCTAGCTCCACAAAGGGGGTGCCACAACAGAACCTGGAAACCATTGCCCTATATGTCTACTCAGCCTGGTCTACAAAGCTATTAAATAAAAAACACGCTGCCCAAAGGTATCGACTCAAATCTGCACGATCCTCAAAAAAGGAAATTCCACTAGAAACCAAACGTTGAAATGTTTAATCACAAACAGAGAACACAACACAATACACCAGGGTTAAGCGCTTTCATCTAAAATTAGACTTCATCAGAACCCTGAGCAGGGAAATAAAACTCAATTATATACAAAATTCAAGTAAATTAGGCGCCAAACATCTTGTTATGGAACGCATAAACAGAGACATTGGAGACCTCCAGACACTGGACTCTACACAACTTCGCCTTGTTAAAGGCAGATCCTGGCTCCTAAACCTAGTTGACTTATTTCAAACAGTTACCAAGGACATAGATGGAGGTGAAAGTAGTCCACATAGTCCACCTGGACCTCACTAAGGACTTTCTACACCATTCCCCACTCTGTTATCATGGACAAGCATACCAGCTTGAACATTAACAGCTATGTCACAGGATGGGTGGCCAAGTGGCTCACAGATCAAACACACATGTTCAGAGTTGCGGGTGCCATGTCCGACTCTAAGCCAGGCACAAATGGCATCCCACAGGTCTTGGTCCTGGGACCCCACCTGTTCAGTAGATACTGCTCAGAGGTACAGGCAAGCATAGGAGGTGTATGGCTGAACAGGTTTGCAGATGACTGCTAACTGTGGTCCATAATCAACTCTACGGCTGACACAGACATCCTCCAGAAAGGTCTTACAGAGACTGATACCTGGTGTCAAAACAGTGCCCTCAAGCTGAATGCCAAAGAATGCATAGTCATCCCCTTTGGGTAAAACAATGTGCACACAAATTACCATATAGGTAGTAATCCAGTATGTACAGAGAAAGTCATTATGGCCCTGGGGACACAGGTAGATAGTAAACTCCCCTTTGATGATCACATGGCCAAAGTGTTTAGACATTCCTTCTATGTAGCCCACCTAATGTCACCTAATGTAACCCACTTTGTATAGTCTGATGATGTCACCATCCTACAAATATACCTGTGGAAAAAAGAACTCCCAGTAATGTGTATAGCGTGTCGTGTGAATGCGTACTCCTCTAGTATCATGAAGTAGTTAGTAAGGGGTTTGAATTCTCCACTTGACAAGTGTGTGTTTGCGTGTGGTCTCCTTGGGAAGGAGCAACCTTTTTGGAGAGTAGTAAAACACCTTAAAAGTGGTATACTAATCTTTGTCAAGTCTGATGATGTCACCATCCTACAAATATACCTGTGGAAAAGAGAATTCCCAGTAATGTGTATAGCGCATCGTGTTAATGTGTACTCCTCTAGTATCATTAAGTAGTTAGGTAGGGGTTTGAATCCTGCACTTGGTGAGTGTGTGTGCTCTATGTGTGTGACACTGTTGGTCAATGTATTGTGGGTTTTGCTTTTACTACTGTATGACATATCAGTATGCATTGCACATGTGAGGTAGCTGTGTGGCAAATTCATATACGTACATGTTACCTCAATTATTGCATGTGTGGGAACCCTGCTTTCTCCAAGAACACAGCTGTCATCTTTGCCAGACTGTGCTGCTGCTTCCCAGACCTTAAGTCACATCTGTATGCTTGTGACAAGGCCAGCCACTGCAGTGATCCCTGGCCTAGGTCATCCATGTCACACACACTCATTACAGTTTCTATTGAATTGTGTGAGTGAGGGTTTATGGCCGAGGTATATGTCAGACCTGTTCAAATGCAGCAAAGTCTGTCGATGATGACTATTCATTATAGGTGTACAACAACCTTTTTGGATATGCATACAGACCCCTTATTGCTTATGTGATCCACCGAGGGATTTCAAAATACCTTAGGAAATGTGATTGTCAAAGGAGAGATGACGTAACACTAGGTTGCATGTACACATCGGTACCTGTTCATCATGTTGATGGCTACTACCTATGTGGTACTGTGGGGATACTATGTTCCATAAAGGTGGATGACTATGCTTAGTTTGGCTTATAGCTTTACAGCATGGGTTTGACAACAGGTATCTGTCTGTATGATACCCTTCTGGAGGATGTGTGTGTCATCTGGAGAATGCATTATAGGCCACAGTATGCATTACCAGACATGGACAGACATATCCCTACTGTGATTACTTGTACCTAAGAGAGCTATATGCCAAACAGGAGTGGTCTCAGTAATGGGTGCAGGTGAATACCACTAGTTACTGGCATAGTATAGTACCTGAAGGATCCAGTTGTTGCTGTGTGTCCTACATCTGTGTGTCAGTTGTCAAGACATCATCTAACGATTAGTTATGGTCAGGCTTTTGAATTTATGTATACTACCAGAATGCAAAACAATGACAGATAGTAGCAGTGTCACCCACAGCACAGTGTCAAACCATGTCATACACACATGTGTAGTCATGTTCTGAAATGTGTGTAGTACAATGCATACTGGCCATCAATAAAAACTATGGAGTGTTACTGTGTAATACAGGGCATATCACCCTGCCCATGTGTCCACTATGCATGTACATGCAGACAGTGCACCTCCACCATGTTCACAAATATACACCTGCAAATCTGTGCCACACACATCCCACACATACTGTCCACTCTCTAACACATGCTGGCAATACTGCACACATCAGCCAAGTGGCACGTGGGCGGACAATACACTATCAGAAATAACACTGGTGTAAACAATACTACAATGACAATCATAGCTTTAATGCATCATGCCTGCTCAGCTACACCTTCAAGCATATCTTTACACTCTACTGCTGACAACATGATAACATTGCTATACTGCTATAAAGTCACCCTGTGCGTCAGCACCATGGTAGCCCATTCCTGCATCAATGTTACAGATGACAGGAGGTAGTACAGGTTTCATCATATGCACAGGGTGTGTTGTTGGTTTGCCAGAGGCCTACAGTGAGCCATCCAATCGACATGTGTGTGTGTGTGTGTGTGTGTGTGTGTGTGTGTGTGTGTGTGTGTGTGTGTGTATGTGAGGGGCAAGAGTACTTCTATGGGCCAATGTTGATGTAATGCATGTGGGTATGTGTTAGCCCTAGGTGTCTGGTTTATGTGTGTGTGTGTGTCTGCATGCACATAGTTCCACCGTGTGGCTGCCATATATGGGTATTTGTGGGACAGCCACAGACTGTACCTGCCAGGCTTTACAGATCACTGTCTCTGGCCACGGATATGGTACCTGTGCCTGGTAGGGGTGCTACTGACACTATCAAGTACTAGGCCCGACTGGGTACTATCCCCAGAGGTAGATGGATGTACACTGGACCCAGGTCCCTGCTGGGACTGTCCAGAGCCACGTGCCTGTGGTCTTCTAGTACGTTCTATGGACAGCCCACCCCCAACATTGCTGGGGCTGGTACTGGCACTACAGGAGTGGCTGTGGCTTGAGGGACATCCATGGTGACTGCCAGCTGCTGATGCTGCTGGCATACGTCTACGTCGATGTCTCAAATATCCTGCACTGCCCTGACACATGGACATGACATTGCGGAGGACATCTAATGTCTCTCCCCAATGTCTATCAGTGACCTCAGTGTAATTATGGATGGCACCTGCTAGGTCATGGATACTGTCAATTACGGCGGTGTTATATACTCTCTGTGCCCTTAGTCCCTGTCTGGTGTACCATTCCATACGTGCCTCCATGATAGCCTGGAACATGCGTGAGTTTGTAAGACCTGTGGCATGTCTGCCAGTGGCATGATGAGCAGCAGTGCTCCAACGAGAACCCCTGGACATCTGCCTATGTGGTACCCTTCCAGACATCTGGGTATGGCTGCTGTGTCGGGATGCATGTGCCATGTATACCACACTGTCCTGGCCAATGCCGACTGTATGCTGTCCCTCAGCTAAGGGGATTGGTGATGGATGTATTGGCAGTATGACTGTGTGCATGGATGGGGTGGACACGTGTACTGTTGATTGGTGGCCCAACGACAGACCCTGGCAAAGATGCCTGTGCCTCAACATGCCTATCATCATTATCACTATTTTGCTCAGTGACATCAGTTTCCCTGCTGCAGTGAACCAGCCCAAAGACAGCACCTGTGAGAGGAAGACAGGAAACACACTTTACGACCTGTACATGATGTCGGCACACATGAACACATGCACACATGCAGACATGCACACATGCACACATGCACACATGAAGACATGAACACATGAACACATGCATACATGCACACACGCACACACACACACACACACACACACACGAACACATGCACACATGAACACATGTGCACATGCACACATGCACACATGGACACATGGACACATGCACACATGCACACATGCACACAAATGCACTCCTCACTAAAATAGACACACACACACACACACACACGCACACATGCACACACGCACACACGCACACACACACACACACACCACCAGCAATCCAGAACATACTCAATAGCGGATGATGGTGGGGTACAGAATCACAAGGCAAACAGTTATATCACACATGTCAGCATGCAGGACATGTGTTGCTCAACAGCATGCAGTGCGGTTGTAGACAGCCCTTGCTAATAACAATATACATAGCTTTGATGCATGTGTGTTGTTGTTCAGTGATTGGCCTCACCCTGGAATGCAATGTGTACATGGACACAACATTGCTGTGCAAGTATTAAAAGCTCTGCAATGTCCTGTGCACCATCACTCACAGGTATACATACCATGGCTGGATGTGTATATGTGTGCCACATAGATATGCATTTATGATTATAGCATCTGTGTCTTTAGCAGATACATGTGGACACAGGCTTAGCACATGCATGCTATGTATACACACAGGATGGGTGGTGCATGTATACCTCATGGAATGCCATTGCTCAACATAGCCATTGTACAGTGGTTATGTTGAGTGTAGGACATATTGTGGACATGCCTAGGACATATTGTGGACATGCCAGTGCCAGCCATGACATGGCATGCTACAACACAACTGCAACATTAAACATCACACATACACAGTGTGTGTCATGTGACCTATACACTCAATAGCATTACAAGACATATATGTGTCACTTTGTACAAATGGTGATTGCTATGCATATTGTGTATCGGTACATATGTTTGCGCACACACACAGCATTGAGGTGGATAGCAGTTAATACTATGTGTAGTACTGTGGTCACTGTAACTGGATGGGGTGTAGTACCATGAGCCATCATCATGCAGCATCATGTGGTCACTCAAGGCTACTAATGTGTGCCAGACTGGCACATACCATGCTGTACCGGAACTGAAGTACCATGGTTATATTCGCCATTTCACAGCCAGTTGTTACATGGGTTTGTATGGTGCCCAATAGGGGGCATTGCCTAACATGAATGTGTTATGTGTTGAAGAGTGTCGCACAGCCACATGAGAGGCATCTACCCCTCAGGTATATTATGTGTGCTGTGTGGATGACATTTGGGATACTGGAGTGTGACCTTACAGTGGGTTTCTGAATACGCCATGTGTAGCATGTTAATGTGTACTGCGTATGACAAAGTTGTGTATGTTGTGTGCATGTGTATCAACTCTGCCTATCCAATGTCCACTGCAGTGTTGCCATAATTGTGTGGGATGCTCTGTGTATTGTATGTGTTTTAGGCAGCTACCCATGTTACTGGGATGTGCATAGTCTCACAGCAAACATGCACAGCATGGATTATGCGTAGATGTGTTATGTGTACATGGCCTACACCTCACCTATGACATGCACATTTAATTAGCAATATTAAATGTAAAACACACTCACCAGCATGAGTGCCTTGCTGTCACACCAGAGGGACCTACAAGAATATGAGACAGTTTGTCAGTGGCAACAACTGTGGCATTGCTACTGTGTGTTTGCAATCTTACAGTAGTACAATGGTTGACAGTCACAGGCCTACAGATTATACTCCTGATTATTAGTATTGCACAACACTAGGCACCACATCCTCTAACTACACAGTACACATCTCACATGAGCATGCTCTACCAATAGAGGTAACAGTAGTCTACAGCTATGCCATGTTACCTGCACGTTCCATGTCAACTTGCTGGGTGGCTCCGACCTCCATGGTGATACATGTTACTTGTTGTTGTTATTGGCCAGGAGCTACCTGGCTCAGGAGCAGCTCCTCCACTCTGGTGAGGGGGGTTGGATGGCTACCCCACCACCTGTGGCAAGCTGTTGTCTATGGATATCAGACGCATGCTGCCGGACATGTCTAATTAAATCACTGCAGTGATGGCATACCTGTTCATATGTCCAGTTATGCATGCCTATGTCATTTACCCTACAGACAAGATCTTGCCACAGTGCAGTCCGCTCATGCTGGTCCTGGCTGGTTCTGGAGAACAGCAGGGCATAGTGCTGCACCAGGCTTGCCATTATCTGTTCCCTCCTCTGCTGGGCTGTAGCTGGGATTACGATGGTGGGCCATTACCCTGGAAGACAATGAAACAATATGTGTGAGCAAGTCATGTGGCACACTTAACATTCTAAAGTACAGATATAAATTAACTGCCATATATAGCAACCTATTGTCTGTCAGAGGATGCACACTTTCAATACCACATATCAGTGCTCAGCCCACAACTGCCTGACAGTGCCTGGCACACTCTATATATCAAGCAATGTTTTGCACAACAACAAAGATAAACCAGTATGTAGGACTATACAACAGTACATGGCACACTGTATGCAACACAATGCACCACCTAGCCACAGGAGGTATATATCAAGCTAATGCATCAAGAAATATGTAATCCATTGCAATGATTGTAAAGTCCAGTTACAGTATTACCAGCATACTACACTAGTCGTTGATGGCAAACCCCTGCCTACCTTATGTGCACATTCATTAATACAGGTGGCATACTGCTGTACTAGACTATACATGTTGCTAGATACACACTTATATCCTGTAACACACATATGACCGAGGCCATGGTACAGGCATACCCACACACACATCAGACATACATACCAGACACAAATGTATGGCAACCCAGATGACCTTTACCTGTGTACCATACAGTACTGTGTGTCAGTAGTTACAAAACCTTATGCCTGAGGTATGTAATCTGTGAGGACTGCAGGGAACACATAAAACAGTCGTTCCAAGAAATGTGGCCATACATCATACTGTGCTGTTTAGGCATGCAGCTTCAGGTAGTACTACAGTTCATAGAGGAGTTGGATTCACCAGCAGTAACACTCAATAAGCATACATGTACTGCTTTAGCCTACAATGGGACACCCCAGTCAACACCAAGGGACTACGTCAGACCGTATGGCATACTGCTTTTTCTGCCTAGCAATTGCATACACATTTTTTGCTGGGATCACAGCTAGGACACATAATACCATGACAAAAACAGTTTCCCACTAAGCTATCACACATATACATAACTCTGACACCTTCACCAGCACATTCACCATCACACTCAGTCAACCTCACATAGCAATTATTGCAACAAGTACATGTGGGTGTGTATCGCTTCATAGGTAGGTAATAGGCTGTTGGCCCTAGGGCCTATAGAAGTCTAGCCATACGCTACCCTGGCCTTTGACACACAGGTAATTACATTTCATGTGGCCCTGTCAAGCAGAGCCACAGAGGTGATTCCCGGGGTGTATTTCCTATCTCCCATAAAATCATCAGGATTATTTATGACGACTGCTAATTAGGAGCTTTGTTTGCTATTGATAGGTGGTTTGTTCCAGAGTATTGGATGTCTCTGAGATAGGAATCTATCCCTCCAGCATGTGCTGTTTATAGAAGTCACAAGGTTTATGTCCCTAGAGCATGTAGCTCATAGGGATTGTGATCTGTTTACATGGAGCATGCCCAACAGCTCTGGGTTTGACATAGCTTAGTATGTTAGGCAGAGGTCACCCCTGGGTAGGCGGTATGCGACACAGTCTAGCTGTGGGTTTGTGAGACGGTCTGCATAGGGCATCTGTTTGAGGCCGGTATTACTCGTTGTGAGGTAACTCTGTGCCATTTCCAGTTGCTGTAGATGTCTTGTGAGGTACATACCACATGGGGCAATGTACTCTATAATGGGCTTTATGTGTGATGAGTAGAGGGGAACACTGACCTATATTTCCCTGGATTACACACCTTTTGTGATGACGTGTGCCATGTAGACAGATGACATGACTAGTGTGGTACTGTGATTATCAAAGGGGAGACTGCTGTCCACCTGTGTCCCATGGTCTCTTAGCACACCTTCGGTGTTAAGTAGACTACCACCTATGTGGTAGTTAATGGGTACAGAGTTTTTGCAAGAAGGGATGCCAATGCAGTGTCAACATTGAGCTTGAGTCCATGGCTTTGTCACCAGGCATCTGTTGCAGTAAATATGACCCTGTCTCTCTCTCTCTCTCTCTCTCTCTATATATATATATATATATATATATATATATATATATATACATATATGTATATATACACACATACATATAAACATCCATTGGTGTACATATAGATATACATATAGGCACATATACAGTCCACCTTTCATGGTGAGGATATCAATTATGCGAAGGTTGTAAGGTATACAGTTATGTCATAATATAGCACAGTGTTGTGCGGAATGCATTGAAGGTGTTCTCAGCCCATGTAGCTTTAGCAGGCCTCACTGGCTGCAACACTGCAAACCTGACGAATCATACCCACAGCGTTTAACCACCACATTCATATACCAACACTGTATGCTGTCTTGTTTGCCACACACTACAACCTACATAGAAATATGCACATAATCTTCAGCAACATGTATATGTCCACCCTTCACAAACAGTTGCAGTATGTCCCTTGCTCTATGCACATGTACAGATGCTAATATATCTGACACAGACAGATCTCTCCGTATGTGTGTGCCATACACACACAAGGTCCACACTGTTGTAAGTTTGTGTACCTCACAGCTGACCTGTTGGGCCTTGCTGCAACATGAACAGGTGTCAACTGTGAGCACACAGTAATATTAGAGGGTGTATATATAGCTGCAAATGCTAGATTAGCATACTAGCCTGGTACAGCTGTTGCCAATGTTAAGCTACACATTAATATGACTATCATGCATTTGTTACTCTGTCACATCCATGTTTATATAACCGTATGCACTACTCCCCCAAACAGACATTGTACACACTACTGTACAGAACACAGATAACATGGATCAGATGTTTGACACTTAATGCTGAACTACATATGTCACAGTCATACCCCACTGCACACAGCTACACACTGATTTCTCCATGCCAGTAGTTATGTAGGGCATCTGTGCATAGATACGTACTGCTGCCACATATGAATGATTCAAGCTATGTAGAGTACTCTTCATAAACATCTACTACATGCCAGTAAATACATAGCTGTTATTTACCTTTCCTTTGTATGTGTTTGTATTTGTCGGTTCCGTGTGTTTTGTAATAACTTGTATTTTTTATATCATATTTTTTTTTCGAGAAATATTTTTTTTAATATGATTTTTTTCAATATATTATTTATTTTCCAATATGTTTTTTTTTTCAATATATATTTTTTCAATATATTATTTATTATTCAATATTTTGTTTTAGTTTTTTTTCAATATATTTGTTTTTCAATATAATTTTTTTTTCAATATATTATTTATTTTTCAATATATTCTTTTAGTTTTTCTTTTTTTTTCCACTACATTACTTTTACTTTCGATATATTTTTTTTATCTTTTTTCTTTTTTTCTGCTGCTGTTGTCTGCATCTGTCTCTCTCTCTCACTCTCTCTCTCTCTCCCTCCATAATTGCAAAGAAATGATTGCATGTGTGGACAGCAAGTACAGCCTGCTTTTATAGGTATCTGCACATGTGCATGTGATGGCCTCTGCACCAATTGGTGGCCACCATTTGGCAATTGCATGCAGCCTGCTGTGTGGTACTTGCAGTACTCACTGTCATAGCAACCCAATGCTAAAAATTGCTAAGTCAGGTAGGAGTAGCCCTTTTAGCTTTCAAAAGTGGGGACCATGCTTGTTTGCTGTGGACACCATTGTGTAAGTCAGGAGGTTGGTATCCTTCTTATAACTGATACTAGATGTGTAGCCAGTGATTTGAATGTTGTACTCAGACCAGAATGTTGCCACTTCCAGTACTCAGTTGACAGTGTAGAATTGTACTCACCCCTACAAATGCTAACACAAGATACATGGGAGTAAGTAGTTTCTTTTCTACTTATACAATTAGCTGCCATACATACGTAGTTATTGAGATGTTTTCATTTGGCACATGAACTGTTTGGGAACTGCTATACTGTGTATATTAATGTACTCACTTCTGCACAGTTTGTGCTTTTTCTTTTGTTGACATTATCACAGGATGCCCATGAAAACTGTACAATTTCAGTACTGAGTATGCCTACCTACATCCTTGCTGGACCTTGAACACACAGGTATTTTGTACATTTGGGTGGGGATTGTCCTGCTATGATACTGTGTGGGGGTTGTAAAGTGCTGCTGTAACATTATTTACTGCTAGAATGTCTGGTTCTGTTATCACAGTCATGTAATGCAATTCCACAACAACTATTGGTAAAGTTCCACAGAACAGGTTTTGTGTTATGGCATTCCTATCTTTCCTTTACTTTCACTCATTCTGATGCATGATATATATATATATTTCAGCAACGACCTGCTGTATATCTACTGTGGCTTAGTGGTACTTCATGCAGTCTAGTGTGTCCAGGGTCCGGGGTTCGAGACTGACAGAGGTGTTTTATTTAGCTGCTGAGCAGAACAAGGGGCCTCACATGCAGGGTGACTAAGGCACTTTTAAGCAGTTGTAAGCGAGTTTGCGTGGGTTTGCGTGACACTTAGCAATACTTAGCTAAGCACACACAAGCGCACACTCGCGCAAATCCACTAACTACTGCTTAAAAGTTCTTACTCCCGCTAACCCCCACGCTCATTTCTTTGAAAGAAAAGAAAATGGGGAGATAGGAAAGTGGTGAAAAAGGGGCACAAAGTGGGAAAGACAGTAGGGAAAACAGCTCGGGATGTGCAGGACGGATGTTGGGAAGGTCCATAGCTGCCCATTTCTTTAACAGCAACAGCTGTGCATATACTAGTAATTTGGAGGGAAATTTGAAACCTTCCACCCCTGAGAGAGGGGTGAGGACACCAAAGTATGTTGTACAACCAATTAAATTTCAGTTTGTGTCCAGCGGACATGTGTGCAAAATGGGCAGCTATGTATGGGGCGTAATTTGTTTGTGGGAGCAGATTGCCCTTTTTTTTTCAGGTGAGAGTGTAATGTGTGGTAGGGGAAGTAGTTATATTTTGGGAGGTAGGTTGGGGAGGTAAACAGACAAGACAAACAAGATGCATACAAGGGCAGAATATGACACATGGGGTGGGTGAACACCATTGACGCGGAAGGATGTTTGGAAATCGCAAGCCCATGAGCCCACAGATGGCAACAGTGGAACTGAGATCCTCACGCATGGGCAGTCACCACTGCACCTTCACAGCCCGGAGGGTGGCTGTGCTGGGGGCTGTGTAGGATGGGCAGGCTCAACCATGAGTCGCACCACTCTTGCCTCGAGCTGGCGTAGAGGATCAGCGACTGAACGCTCAATCTCCCTACGCACCACAGCCCGGGCCGTTCAGAGGGTGATAGGTGGCCTTCCTCCAGCCACGCATGCAGGGGGGATGAGCCCCAACCCCTGCAGCGCTTCCACCTGATGGTGGCACAGGGCCAACAGAGGAGGAGGTCCCGGGCTGGGCACCGGACCTGCTGGTGCCAGGTGCCATCGCCAGCTGAGGTGGGGCAGGTGGGTCCGCTAGGACCAGCCTTCCCATACGTTCTATGTTTAGGAGGATTTAATGACAATATGGGTTTGTAACAGCCAACAGCATTCCAAATTAGTTGTAACAGCATGCAGTAATATTCCCATTAACCCAACACACCAGAGTTCCAACAGTTGAACAGCAAGCATAACACATGTATATATAGAACAACAGTGGACATTCCAACAGCATGTAGGATTGATTGGTGGCAACAGGCCACCAAGATTGTGGTGTTTGAACAGGGCATATGCATCAAAGTAAATGCTAATATTTATAAACCAATAGGACATATGTCCCAACAAATATTTTGAGATTACACATACCCATTGAGGTGTGGAATTACATTGTTTATGCACATACAGTAGGGTGTAAAAAGATACCTCCATTAACAACTTATATGTGCTTATAGTTTATACTACATTTGTACTGACTGCAGGTATATATCCCCTACATGTATTATTATACTAGGCAATGTCCATTAAGTTGTGAAATGGGTTTTGCTAGTTCCTTATATACCTGACCTGTATCTGACATACAAACTGTCCATGATGCAGATGTTACTGCTACATATTTATATATTTTATTTATATTTATATGTCTACATATCTGGATGTGTTCAGGTGACATTATCAGTTATATTTTAACAGCCCCCTACATTTCTAGCAGCACACTGACATTTCTGGTGAGCACAATAACAAGCTACTCATGTGCCAGATTTACCTATACATGCCAGCCATGAAACAACAGTTGAGGAATGTATATATGCTTAACAGATACTGGCACTCCCTTCATCCACTTTCTATGGGCCTACCCAAGTGTGGGTTGACAGCACTTAATACAACACTACTATTTCTATACTGCAAGAGTACAACAACATTTTGAAGAAAGTGACACGGACACACTACATGAGTTATACCTTTATTAATTACATTACATACTTTTCTAGTGGCTCTCTCATTTATTTGATATTACAGTGCATGCAGATGACTTATTCAAGATATATTATACCTTAATTTATGGTTTACTACACTCTTTTTCAGGCTCTCTCACTTATTTTACATAACAGTACATGAAGAGAGGTTATTCAAGCCTTATTATACCTTTATTATTGGTCTATGACACTTTTTGTCAGGCTCTCTCACTTATTTTATATAACAATACATGCAGAATAATTACTAACCTGCCTGGTGGCGCAGCTTTAGCAGCCTATCTGCATAGGCTTGCTGATTCACAGCACGGACACCTGCAGCTGTGAAGTAAACGAAGTGATATTGTGACATATACCTATCCATGCTATCGACTACACTAGCAATTCTTACATACTTCATTTCATGGCTACCTACACAGTAGTGGGGCATTTTCCATCCCATGGGCCTCCTGTATCCATTGGTTCAGTTGGTCCTGCTTGCATCTCTTCAGGTCTGCATGGTGGTGTCTGACCTGCTCACCAGTCCGAGGGATGCCTGTGGCACTGGTGAGTTCATCTGCGAGATGGTTCCAGGCTTCTGCTTTGTATTCTGTGCCCTGGAACTGGCCCTGCAGGAGTCTGGCATCATGATGATGGATGAGGAGCCAAACCATCACTTTTGACTCCTCAATGCCCCACCGTTGCTCTCAAAAGCGAGAGCCCTCTCCAACACCTGCCATTGCTGCATGTAGATGGGAGCTACAACCAGTTATGGTAAGTATTCCTGCCTATGGAGCTTAAATATGCCTCATTTCCCGCACTTATTTGTGATTGGCCAGATTTGAAAATTCTCAGCTGAGTGCACACCTGCTCAGCACTGGGTAAACTTTGATTAATATGTATATGTGTGTTGACAGTCCATGAACATCAAATGCTGTCATGGCTTAGTGGTTCAGTACTGTGATTATGGTGCACACTATCCCGGGTTCAAGGCCTGTCATTTCTTTTTATTTTACTACTGGCCTGACTGGCTAGGAGGTGTTGGTGTGTTTAGCCAACTTTTCTCAACTTTGCCCAATGTTGCTCTACGTTTACCGAAGTTGCCCAACATTGCACTAGTTAGTGCGGTGTGCAGCTATGCGCAAACGTATTTTGTTTGCGCTAGTTGGTGTGATGCGCAACTCCGCACAAAGCTATTGTGCTAGTTAAAGCACTGCTTAGCTATGAGCAATTATACTTAAATATGCTTAATACTGGTAAACTTTGCTTAGCAGTGCTTCACACTGCTTAAGATACATTACTTATGTATTTATCAGTATGCATGACCATTTCACCTTCTTATATTTATATAAAATACCGTTCACTACTACATAGGCCATTTAAATGCATTTTACTAATATTTGAAAGGTAAATGTCAGGAATTATTTTTATGCACAGATTTATTACAGAAAATGGGAAGGGGAGTGGTGGGACACGAACCTGAAATGCCTCCTCTTTGTGCGAAGGATCTACCACTATGCTATTGCTATTTGGCTTAATTTGCATATAAGTAGTTTATTTTCCTCTTCGATGTTTGAACTGCTAACTGTAGCTAAGCAATGGGCAAACCCGTGCACACACGCGCAAATACGGGCAGCTATATCGGGAATGAGAAAAAAAAAAGGTTTTACATTTTATTATATTTGTACAGGGGTTTGGAATGTGGGGGAGTGTAGTCTTGGGGATATACACATTTGAGCGGACTCGCTCATGTCAGTTGACATTTGCATATTGAGGGAACTGCAGGTGCGCGGATATTTGGACTGCTCAGCAGTCTGACATGCCCCCTGCACTCGTGCATGCTCTGTGTTAGCCTTAGAGTTGAGTCAGTGCGCCCTCATGCATATGCATGACGTGCTGACATCATACTCTTAGACTGCAGTCTACGAGTAAGACTTAGTTAGTCTTACACAGAGTATTAGTGAATCCAAGCCACTATGAAGCCATATAATACTGTGCAACCTCATTTGCTTCAAGTGTAGCATGAGTCCACCTGCTAAGGGCACTGAACTTGTCAGGTGTGCACAGGAGTTCCATGTCCTCCCTTGGTGACCTTAGGGTGTTTGTAGTGCTAGTCTGACTAAATGTGAACATTAGCACAGAAAAAAACAAATGCACAAATATGATAATTTAACAATGTCCTACCTGCTTTGCATATATTAAATGCTGATTGGTGTTCTACCCTGCAAAACAAAACAAATGAAATATTTCCCTGTGTGAGCAATGACTTGTGTAGTGTGCATTAAATCATTGAAAGTGAGAACTAACTTCTGCAGTTTGTTTACCTTTTCCCTTCTCAGTACAATGAATAGAATTGTATTTATTTACACTTTGTTGTCTGGGCTAGTCTTGCTAAGCCAATGACCTGTTTTCAGGGGGGTTATACTACTACTAGTGGGAATTTGGCCAGGACATCAGAGAACTTAACCCTACTCTTTTCAATAGGTGCCATGGGATGTTTGACATCCACCTGAGCTACTACCAAGAAAACTGGGCCTTGGTTTAATGTCTCATTCAAAGGACTTCTTAGCTTAATAGTGTGCAACTGTTGTAGATCTGTGATATACTTTTTTCTTCGTCCTTGAGGGGTCTGCTAACATTCCATAATTTTGGGATAATGACATTTAGAGGGAAAAAGAAAGAAAGAAGAAGAAAAAAAAAGTTTGTCACTAAAGCTGTGTCATCAAGAGCATTTTATGAAATGTACGTTAGCAGAGCTGACTGGGACCCACACAGAATACAAGAACTGTATGACAAGTACTTAAAATTCAACCCTTGCCTTTGTATAACAGAGAATATTTATTCAAGCAACATCTTAAGTATCAAAATACAGAGAGAATTATCAGAGATAAGTCAAGTTACTTTGAGGGTAGCTTGTTAGGAATGTAGTCCCACCAGATCAAGTTATGCCAGGTATAACTTAAATAGTGGGCATTTCATATTAAAAACAGGGCTGATATAATTAAGGAACACAACACATTTCAAGCTTTCTCATTAAAACAAAGAGTGGGTGGAATGTACGATGAGCTATCAGACTTGAAACTGGTTGCTCAACTTAGTGGCAAGTTCAGAAATTATTATGTTGATGTAGTGCTACAGACCAATAGGTATAAATTTGTGTTTTAAATGTCATTGATTGCTATTCAAGAATTCTGCACAAAACTAACTTTTTTTGAGGAGTGGGGTGAGGTGGGGGTGGTGGTCATATACTGCTCTCACTTAGAAAGTTGCCAGAATAACGTTTTGCATTAGCATGCATTTTCTGACGGATGTGAAGTCTAAAACTTGAATGTTTACCATTATGTAATGACTTCAAAGTCCTCATTAATTTTCCAGAAAAACATACATTTTATGAGGAACAGACTAAAATAAGAGGCACAAATCTAGACATTCTGCAGAATTCTGGTCAGTTGAGAGGTATGTGAGTATTTTTAGAACTTGTGTGTAATGGCTGAGACAGGGATAACACTAGCATGAACTGTATTACACAGTATTTTAGCATTTAATATTGAATTTCATTATGCTCCTCTCCTGTGCTGTATGCGGCTGTTATGCACATGCAATTATCAGTGAAAGTGCCATATTTTGTAGCAAAAAACTCCTTCCCTTGATTTGCAGTTCAAACTGTTGTACTAAACAGGAGCCACCATTGTTTGCTGTGTGATTGGTTAATATACAGAAACCAGATATTCATACTGCATCTTAATGAAACCTGCTAGATAGATAAGAGTTCATACATATTTTAACTAATTTAAGTTTACCTCTTAAGTGTAATTATTGAGTGATAGAAAATAAACCTATAAACAGATTGGTTTAAGCCATTTATATTCTGCCATACAACTACACAATAAAAATATTCCGTGGCAGTCATCTCAATGTGTGGTAAACCTCTACCTTGTCACTTCAATCAAAAATGACATACAACTCAATCACTTAGTATGACACTGCCTCTGCATTGTAAACCCAGTGACATTACTGCAGCCTGTATTTCTGAAATGCATACTGTTAGCAGAATACACAATGTCTTTGGTTTATTATTCACGAAAAATGTAATCATATTTAAAAATGTTCAGATTTTAACCCAGCTGTTCTCTGCAGCTTTATATACCTTGCATTCTGAAGCACAGCACAAATACGTATTACAGTCTTACAGATTTTTGTGCATGTCAAATATTGGTATCCTACAATTCCACTCGAGTGGGCAGGATTATAGCAATAACCCACGCCTGGGTGTGGGTAATGCTAAATTTACCCACGGTTGGCGTGGTTTGGTCGAGGCGAAGCCGAGGACCAAACAAAGCCAACTGTGGGTAATTAGCATTACCACACCCAGGCGGTTATTGCTATTATACATGACATTATTTAAGAAAAGAAACTATTACTTTTCTTAAATAATGGCATAGTATAATGCCTGTTTACTGCCCTTCCGCAGATGTCTGGCATCCGCGGCAGTTCTGATGTACTGCGCGCCTGCGCAGTACATCAGAGTTGAGCAAAAGCAACGGAGAAAGCAAGATCTCCGTTGCTTTTTTTTAGTGTCTCGCTATGTTAAATGAGTTTAACATAGTGAGACAGTTTTAAAATAAGCAACGGACACCTCCGTTGCTTATTTTAAAACTGTCTCGCTATTTTAAACTCATTTAACATAGCGAAACACTAAAAAAGCAACGGAGATCTTGCTTTCCTCTTTTAAAACACTGTCTAGCTATGTTAAATGGGTTTAACATAGCGAGACAGCTTTATAATAAGCAACGGAGATCTCCGTTGCTTATTTTAAAGCTGTCTCGCTATGTTAAACCCATTTAACATAGCGAGACAGTGTTTTAAATCGAAGTTATACTAATGGAAAAAAGTCCGGGTGACCGGACCTTTTTCCATTAGTATAACTCGATTTACAACGGGCACGCTGGCCAATCAGCATGCACGTTTTGGGGGGGTCATGGTATAATACATAATTATGCATGCAAATTGTATGCTAATCAGCATCCAGATTTTTTGCCAATTGTACTCACTTTTCAGGGGCCTTTGTCCAGATTTTTGATCATTCAAGGTTGAGAGGTATGTCCATAGTGCCTTTTTCAGGCAATGCCAATCTAGTATACCTTCCAACAAAGCAAAACCAGCTCAGAATAATCTAAAGGTGTTACTGCTCAATGCCAGGGGTCTAAACAAGCAACTCCACTCCCTGCAAGCTCTGTTCATCCTGGAGAATATAGACATGTGCGTAGTTACTGAGACATGGTTTAAAGCTGTGGAGAACACCCTGACAGGGCAATGCTATAATGCTTTCCACACATTTAGGCCAACTACTGCACAGGAAGGGACAAAATTTAAATGTGTCTCAATATTCATCAAAAGTAATCATGCCTCAAGACTGGTCAAGCTGCATGACAGACATGATGCCCTCTCCTTGTCCAACTCATTATAAACAAAGTTCTGTACCATATCATTAAAAGCTATAGGTCCCTTTCTATGACCCAAGACACCCATATGAGATACCTAAATGAATTGGAGTTGCTTCTTTATTGAACCCAACACTGTAGTCCTGGGTGACTTCAACTACCCCACTATAAACTGCAAAACGTACACAACTTCTAATATGTAGGCCTAGTGAGTTCTGAGCTTTGTCAACACAAATACTTTGGGCGTGATCCTCACAAACATGGGGGAGCTTTGCATCCTCACATGCATAACACCCTCACTTGTCAGCCAGACCATAAGACTGTATCCTTTGACATTAAACTAAAACCTGTGAAATGTGACCCCATCTAACCCTTGAACATTTAGTAGATATTCCAAGGGAAACCTCCTACTACTGATTGATACTCCTGCAAAATTTCAAGTTACACCCCAAACCAAGTGAACTCCACTGCCTACATGGCATTGTTCATGGAGTCTCTATGCCGTCATGTAAACAGATGCATTGAGGCAGCTATACCCCCCTGAAAGAAGCACAGTGGTAAGTCAAAGAACAAGCTACCCTGATGAAATCCCAACATCAATGCATTGCATAAGAAAAGAGACAAAACATGGCCAAAACTATGAAGTGCAATGCCCAGCAAGGCAAGAACCCCTCATCAGACTATGAAAGCAACTCAAGGGTCTTATCAAGTCCACCAAAGCCAGCTTTGATGAAAAGCTAGCCTTGCAGGCTAAGGCCAACCACATGGCCTTCTCCAGCTATGTCTGCAATCTCAAAGGTAATACACAACAGAGTGCTGAACTAATTGTAAAGGGAACCACCTACACAGAACTGGAGGCTATAGCAAACCTACTGGCTGATACATTTAGCTCCAATTTACTCTGACACCTCTCAAAAAAAAGATAACCAAAAAACCCAAAACGGACCAGCACATATAGGATATAGAAATATAGTTTATTGCTCTAACTAATAAATAAATCAGCAGTGGTAAAAACCTGTGCTGAAACAGCAAACCGGTTTCGGCTAATGTTAGCCTTTCTCAATGCCAAATATCAATGAAAGTAAATGACAAATTCCACCATTTTGAAACATATATATAGTCCCTCTCTTAAAGAGATATAACCCAATTGTAAATAAAATACAAATAAAATATATGTGTTGACAATGCACAACACATATTTATGAAAACCAATACCAATGTTAAACAAAAATATATATCACATCCAAAACATCTTACAGATGTAAAATATTTAATCTAAACAATTTTATGTTATATAACAAATGTAATACCAGGTAAATAACCTGCCATTCTAAGTACATTACAACTACCAATACATATATGGCTGGCATATATTATTGCTAATGTTAATAATGCCACCCATAATAAATATTATAATAATGCATATTGCATGGTTATTTACATTACAAGGGATAGAAAATAAGAAATATTAAACTTAGTATATTGGTTCTAATGTATTTAATCCTGGCCTAAAAAGACCCCCTAATCTAATAATCCATTTATTTTCCATATCATTGAGTTTCCTCTCAAAAGATACCCTCATTCATAACTACTCTGGCTATCACTAGCAAACAAGTCCTCAATACATGATCCAAGGACAAGAATACTGCATCTTTGGGCCCAGATAATATCCCAGGAGGCTTCATGAATACCATGAAACATGATCTATGGAGCTTTGTAAAATCAATGTCCAACCTTAGCCTCCTAACTGACTTCATGGCTAGCAAATTGAGGACTGCAACAGTCATCCCTCTGCAAAAGGGCAGGCAATCTACTGATTCAGGTAACTAAAAGACCATAAGTTTGACTAGTCTCATATGTAAAGCCATAGAAAGAATAATCATGGATATTATAAATAAAGACATAGGAAACCTTCTAACACTGGATCCAACACAGCTTGATTTCATCAAAGGCAGATTGTGCTTACTCATCCTGGTGGACTTTTTTAGAAAGTCACTATAGCGATAGATGAGGGCAAAATAAGACATACTGCCTGTCTTAACCTGGACAAAACATTCAACACTATTCCCCATTAGTGCATTGCTGACAAAATCAAAAAACTAAGAGTAGACCCCTATTTCATCTGTTAGATAGCAAAATGACTCACAGATAGGATGCAGGAAAACAGACTAGAGGGTGCTAGCTTCGCAAAAAAGTTAGTCACCAGTGTTGTCCCTCAGGACTCAGTACTGGAGCTGCTCCTTTTTGGAAATCTACTTTTTGAAAGTCAAAGCTAATGTTAAAGGCCTATGGTTAGCCATGTTTGTGGACAATTGCAAGCTTGGCAGAATCATAGAATCCCCTAGGGACACTTACATTCCCCAATAGGTCTTGTTGCAAATTAATAATTGGTGTCAGAACCATGATCTAAAACTGAATGCCAAAAGTGTATAATATCCTTTGTAAAGTCAGCCACTACACATTATCACATAGACAATAAACCCCTAAGAGGAGACACAGTGGTTAGGGAATTGGGGGCATATGTGGACAGTGATTTGCCTTTGACCATCATGAATGTGCTGTTGTTAGGTAATCATTCTATATTGCACAACTTATAAGTAAGATTATGGTATCCAGTTCCAAGGATGCCATTGCTCTGTTCCACTCAACCCTCATTAAACCTGTCACTGAGTACAATGCTCCCTTTGGTATGTACCTAACCAGGCATATGTAACAACTTGGATGCCCACAGCGGCTCATCAAAAAGAATGCAAGGCATTAACCACATGGAATATGCAGACAGTCTCAAAGCCTTAGCTTTATACAAAGTCTCCTACAGACTATTGAGATGTGATCTGTTTCAAGTTTACAAGACATCATCTGATCCAGTGCTGATAGACTTGCTCCACATCTGCAAGTATAACATCATTAGCAATACTCAACTACTGAAGGACGTAAACCATGTTTGTAACATCAACAGAACATGCTGGAAGGATAGGTATGTGTCTCAGAGACTAGCAAACCTCTCAACCTCTTAGCACAAGAAATCTGGACAAAGCCCAACATAACTGGGGGACAAAGGCCCAAAACTAGGGACACATTTTAAATATTGCTGTTATAAACTTAGAAAATTGCTAGTGTCATCATGCATTTTCTGAAGGATATGACGTCTGAAACTCAAATACATGTCATTATTTAGTGACTTTAATCTTTAGATAACCCTAGTGATTTGTCATAAAAACACAAACACAAATTTTATGAGGAACAGACCAAAAATATCCGGCAAAAATCTAGATATTCTGTGAAAATCTGTCCATATGAGAGGTATAGACACTACCCTTCTCTGAGACAGGCTTCATGTCCATGTGTAGCAAAGTTTACCCCTGATCTTATTTAAATGTGGCCTGGAGCAATGGATCGGAGTTTGGAACTTTATCCCTGGACTGCCACCTTTGCCACTGTTGGACAGAGGCAGCTTCTAAATGTTCTGCCATCTAAACCCATTTAGATGACCCTAGGTAATTTATCCTATCATTTACAAATGGGAAAACAGACTTAAAAAGGCCTCCCAGATGTCTTAGCACAGCAATCACCTATGAATATATAAGTATCATCAGAAGTGCAGACTAAACCATGATTCTGTCATATAGGCCTCATCAAGAATATCACTGACTCATATATGTACAGCAGCATGTACAAGACACTGACCACTAAGGCTACACTCTGCAGACTTGCGTAATGATTACAGGATGGACATAATGTTTGGAGTCAATTCTTACCCAGATGGAGTTCATTTGCTATATAATGCTGTGCTTTTTCTTTTACTTTTTCCGTTTAACACCATGCACAATAGCTTATCCTTAGTGATATCCGTTTTTTTTCTCTGTATAGTAGTTTGTAGCATGCTAACTGTGATATAAAATCTCCATTTTCAAACACAATCTGTGTATTTTCCTGAAACACAATTAATACTCAATGACATTCCAAAGAAAATGATACTCAGAAAAGTATAATATGATTGTAAAGCACCAAATGAAAAAGCCCACTATGTATAAGAAACAACCTAATATCCAGACAGTATATCTCCAAATAGTGACATGACATCTAGTATGACTGGTGGCTGTAAGAACAATATTTACAGGTTACAGGGCATGCTATTACATTATATAAGGCAAGCAATACAATAGTTAAAATCTATCTTATACCTTCAACCTCATCTCCTTCTTACATTTATCATCCTGTAGATTACTAACTTTTCTGCAAGTGTTTAGAGTAAAGGTGCAGGTAAAGAGAACAGTGGAATTTTTCTAGGTATCATTTGGTAGAGTACACTAACTGTGATGTGTAGATAAAGATACCTGGAATACATTGCTGGAGTTGTAACCAATGAATATTAACTCCTCATAGATCAGTAGACAACGGGATGAGTTATCTGTCTCCTTGAGGATGAATAAGTGGGTTTGATCAGTTAGTATTCAGCAGTATTCTCTTTTTGTGCAGAGTAAATGAATACAAAGCAGATCTTGTTTTAACTCATTACATCCGAGTGACGCCTCCAGGTGCATCTGTAGTTACCTCCTACTGCTCCTCTAGGCGCCAAATATTGCTTGTTCATATTTGCATTAATAATTCCAAAACCATGCCCTGTACAAGGTATCAGAATATTTTATCTTGAAGCATACATGATGGCAAACACAATTGTATTGATATTTGACCTATGTCAATGAGTATTTGTTAGAATTGTAAGGTGATAGCTTTATTTTTTAAAGGCTCAAGCCACGCCCACTAGGAGTTAAAGGTGCACAATCAAAAGTGCTGTACTGGAGGGAATGAGAAGGTCTGCAATATAATATAGTTAGTCATGGATGCATATAATTGCAGACTGTATACATGGTCTTGCACAAGGAGTCCCTTATGATCATGCAAGTTCTCCTGCAATTGCATAGTTGTACCCATTTAAAACTTGAACATTAGGATCCCTAATATTTAATTCAGACAGCAAACCTTTTAGCTTTGTAGCTGTGCTAAACAACATGCATGTGATTTCAATGAGACTTAGAGGTATATTTAAAAAAGTGATGGGAACCATTAGAAAACCTTTTCTAGATGTCTTTTTACTAGATAGTTGAGAAGGCAGGTATCCAATAAAGAGCAGATCATCTGCCTGCAAGATGAGAGAGAGACAGCAGGGAAACTGATACCTTATATTAAGGAACTGATTTACATGAAAGACAGCTGAAAACTGTACTTTTTGTTTTGACAATAAAGGTCAAGTGCATATGTCAGTTTTCATCTGAAAGACAGGATCCAGTCCCAAATTCAACTAAGCCTTTTTGATGTATTAATTAACCTGTAGTTTAGAGACTCAAAATGTTTTATTCAGGTTGATAAAATAACATCTGGAAGGGGCAAAAAGACAACCCTGGGGATTCAATAAACTCTGTGTAGGCTTAGCACAAAGTTTACGTGTTTGCACAGTGAGCAGCAGCGCTAATTGCATATGCATGCCACACACCGCATTTAAACATAAGCAGGTGTGGTTTTGTGGCAGGTAACAGTGTTGCCAGCCAGGAAACTGTTTATAGCAACATGGACAGCAGTTGTCATGCGCACCTGTTTACCTACGGGATATACAAATGAATTGTAGGAATGAACACAGGGGAAGAGGACAGGTGAAACATAGTGATCTGCAGCAGATGTGGGCATGTCAATGAAGACAGTTGTAGCATGAACAGTAATCACATATTGACATGATACAGTATGGACGGCACGATTACTGCATATGTGACTGTCACACAAGGTAACATATCACTGTAGTGGATATTTTCTGATATAAGCATCCTGACATGAAAAATGGACAGGACATATGTCAGAGATTTTATACACAATAGAGATTATGTGCATATTGTGAAGCTGTGCAAAATGAGTAGTCTGAATATGAATGTAATGTCAGCATAGGTCTCAACCAAGTGGGACATATAGTAACAGGCCATGGACAACAGTAGACAGAAGCATGCACAATCAGCTACAATATCAGAAAAATACCACCAGTAATCCCATGTCTTCGACATAATATGTGATTGGAGTGATCATAGATGGTTCTGCAAGAACATACTTGTACAACTATTATGATTCATCAGCAATCTCTAAGGGGAATCAAGCACATCTCTCTCAAAATGTAACATCTGCCAGAGGTGTTCGGAGGGACACTGTTACACCTGCATTAGAAATATTAAGCAATCCTGGCTAGTTGACAGGTATGCATACCACCTGGTCTACTCATAGGGGTGTGTTGCCCATATTGTATTTATCTTGTGTATTTGCTTTCATAATGGAACTAATCCCCCTATGAGTTTCCTTCATCTACCACATCTCTGTGGCTGTGGCATCAGTCCTTTGTGTGTGCTGATACTGTATGCCTTACACCAGTATGACACTTGCATTCAGTGATTATACACAATTTGCAGCCCTCCATAAAGCTGGCTGGAGAAAGGATGTGTAAGTCAGTTTTGATGTCTGACACATAAATAATGAACTGGAAGGGGTCTACTGCAGAGCCCTGAGGTGCAGACCTGGTCACTGGACTCTAGATAGAGGTCACTTCACACACTACAACATATTTATCTGTCGCATATGTGTTCCAGTTGTCTACCCACTTGGAAACATAAGTGTTTATAGCCACTTGTGACAGTTTCTCTGTAATACTTGACTGTTAATTTGTGTCAAATGCCTTGGTCAGGTCAAGTTATACAGGATGATAGTGTTGTCATTATGCATGACCTTGGTAACCTGAAGCAAACAGATGTAACAGACATGATATAGTGATATAGCCTGAACAAATCAAATGTGGGTTTAGTACACAGTTGGGATATTACCTGTGTCCTTTTAAAGAAGGTCCATGATGACTCTTTGGCCTACCTCATAGATGAGGAGAGTCAGAATGGGTCTATAACTCCATGTATCAGGGGATGGTCATCCTGATTCAAAAGGATGCATGTTGCTGTACAGCCTTCTATGAGAATATAGGTTATCTGGAGGCTGTGTTGATGTACGGATTCAACTGTGTCTGGTAGGTCATTTTTTAAGTCATGCTATAGGCAACTTGTGATGTTGTCATGGCCCATTACTTCTGTGTTATTAGCCACAGAGAGCACACAGATGTACTGCTCTCATGAGAAAAAAAAAAACAAAAAAATGAGTAATGTTTGCATGTATACTGTGGCTGAGGGCCAGTGGTGACAGGGTGGTGACATGTGAGACAAACTGTTAGCAAACATATTGCCCATGTCCTCTGGGTGAGTATGTCTGCTGACATCCACAGATAGATCTGTGCTTAGTTGTGTATTCCACTTAACATTTCATATGTATTGGAATAAATGATTTGTGACAAGACCTCCATACAGCCTTGGTCATTTTACATACTGTTGCTATGCACACACATACTTACATGACTTGTACAACATATGCCTATATGTCTATATGTGTTTCATGGGCAAGCTGTGTTTGAGAAGCCTGATGTCATATCAGGACACATTAGAGATCAGTTGTTTGTGGCTCATTAAGAACATTTCTTGACACAGATGCTAATAGTCACAGAATGATGCTGCTGCCCACCTCAATAATCCTTGGGTGCAGCAACACAACTGTACATACAATGAATTCCACAAGGTTGTAATTGCATCAAAACATGTGATACATTAGTTGTATATATCACAGCATAGCAACCATGTGTATGAGACAAGACTTATGTGACCATGTAATCAATATGAATTGATATTGATGTCAGTCACAGAACATTTAATGACGCTGTATAGACACCTGCATACTTGTGCCATACTGCAAGTGCCACTGTGATGGTGGAATGTGAATTGTGCAGATGGTTCATCTGCTCCATTACAACACATGTCCTAATACAACAATATATATAACAGTTTATCATACCATGTCAGCTGTTATCAGGAGGCATATTACTACAGCTGTAATAGAAGGAGCATGCACTGCAATGGCATCAATGACCATACATTCATTAGCACACATCACAAATTTTAAGACCCTATTGTAGTCATATGGTACACCCATACCTCAATATAGCACATGTCAATGACAGCAACATTGACATGCCAACTGCTCATAGGGTCAGAGGACATTATTAGGCTAATTGATAACATCACATGGAATCCTAGCCATTATTATACCCTGTAAAAAGTCCCTATATCTATATTATGGAAGATACTAAGCCTGTTATGTGTATGTGTATTATATATACTTGTTTTGTTGCATTACATCCTGCCACCATCCATATGGGACATGTGTACCACACCATGACAGAATTAGCAATCACACATTCACTGGTCTTCAGATTGCTTGTAGAGGCTCATGGAAGGACTCTGCTTCATGATGTGTGTATGCATATTTGACATGAGGACATCCTCCACTCCTCTGCAGGAAGGATGTCATGTGGCCAGTGGAAACAGGAGGATGGTGTATGCAAGGAGCTATGTGATAGGTTTTTCAAGTGGTAGTTCAATGAAGAATGATTCCAAAGATCATACAGTGGCCATAACATACCACCAACCGTGTGCACACACATAGACATACACACTCACACACACACACACACACACACACACACACACACACACACACACACACACACACACACACGCACACGCACATGCACACGCACACACGCACACACACACACACACGCATGCACATACACACCAGTAGACTGTGCCAGATTTGGACATTACACCTATGTAGATATCAGTTATGAATGTCATACAATGTCATCATAGCAATACCACATATGTCTGACTATAACACTGTTATGTTGCACTTTATGGAGTATGATAGCATCATTGTATGCTGAGGAGAACATGCTGAAAGGAGTTTAGGACATGGATGTGGAGTCACATCCCTGTGTAAAATTGTCTCAAAAGGTGTATGTACAGACACACAAGTCACCTGCTGTTAGATTAGAACCCCTATATGTGTACTCAAAGTAGTTTACAAACACACTAGTTAATGTTACTGCCACGGCACAGGTTTGTATTGAATAATGTCAGAGTGCATGTTATACAGGATAACATCATCATTGTGTGGTACAATAAGATATTCTGAGTAGGGTTTGACATAGCACTGGACTTGCATAGTGTTCTAAAATTGTCACCATTGTGGGTGCTGACTGCACACATAGTTGACTGTAGTGAAAATAGAGCCCCTACCTAACTATTTACAAAGCACAGTACTTAACACAAGTGCCACAGCATAAGTCTGGCTTTTATACTGACCAACAACACTTTATAGTTGATGACTTCAGCAGTGTGTGGTGAGAAGAAGATGGTAATAGCTGTGTCTGACATGCCTGTGTAAAATGCTCTCTTGGATGTCAACCAAGTGAAAACACACACCAATTGGCTGCAGTGTGAATAGAACCTTACTTACCTATTTACACAATATAGTATTTAATGCAAGCACCATGACACAATTCTGACTTTTCCACTGCTGCAGGACAATTCATAGCGGATGACATCACCACTGGATGTTTGAGAGTAGATGTTATGAGGTCTGCCTTAACTGGATGTGTAGGTATGTACAACTTTCAAAATATCGGTACTCCATGGGGTTGCACTGATGACCAAAGAATACATAGTTATGCTCTTCAAACTATACAGACACACCCACACCCACACACACACACACACACACACACACACACACACACACACACACACACGCACACACACGCACACACACGCACACACACGCACACACACACACCAGTTGACTGCAGTGAGATTGGAATCTCAATCTTGGTACTTAATGCAAATGCCACTGCACAAGTCTGACTTTTATACTGCTGCAGGAAAATTTCTGAGAGAAGATATTGGGAGGCCTGAATGAAATGGATGTGTAGACATGTACAACTGTCAGAATATTGGTACTCCATGGAACTGTACTGGTGACTTGAGGAGACAGAGTTATACTCTTCTGACTAGACAAGCACACATGCACCAGTTGACTGCAGTGAGATTAAACCCCCCACCTAACTAAGTACACTTACTAGAGAACTCAGGATTTAACACAAGCATTACAACAACATTTTGACTTTCATAATGCTGCAGGACAATTTATTGTGGATGACATCAGCACTGGATGTTTGAGAGAAGATGTTGGGAGGACTGTCTGAAATGGATGGCTAGCAATGTACAACTGTTATGATATTAAAGATATGCATGTTACCAGATTGATGTGTGCAAAATTTAGCATTTACTGTTGTGTTTCCAGTGTGCATGTATACCTTAAAAAGACAGCTTTGCAAACTATGGGCAAACAGCTGTCCCCATTATTACAAGTATTGTAAATTCTGAATGTGTATCATCAATATGAAGATGTACATGGTATATAACACAGCATTTTTATTTATTTCTGTAGTGTAGTTGATATATTTGGGAACAGTACTGACAGACCAAGTTTCAAGTGCATGGGTACAGGTAACTCATAGCTACAGTGTAAATATGTGTTCTTTTCTTAAAAACTGCCTTCCCTTTGTTTTGTGTCTTTACATGTACACTCATGGGAGGAAGACTAAGTGGACAGTAAACATAAGTTATACACACTAATGAGCACTTTCTATTTACCCTGCAAAGCAGCTGGTTTGAGTGATTGATGGCAAAGTGTTTGTGCATGCGAGATACACATTTATACAGCTTTCCCTATTTGCCCCTAGTTAAGCAACAAGTAAGTATGAGCCTCTGCTTTACTGATAAAATTATGAGAGTTCTATTGGTTTGTTTACCTCCCCACCTAACTGGCTCTGTGGCAGCAGGTGTAAACGCATCGACAGATTTCTTTTTGAGCCCAGATGATACAGGGTTTGAATCCAGGTGTAGCTATTACTTTTAAATGTGTATTTATAATGCAATGAAACAATTCTTTATTCTACATTCACTGCCTGTTACCTTAGTGCAGTGTGTTTAAGCAGCATTATGCTGAGGTAATCACACCATTAAAGAGCCGATCACCATCACTCAAAATTGGTCTATGGTGCCAAACTCTGCAAACACAGAAGACAAAAAGTGGAGGGCTTCAGTGTTTTTTTTTCACTTATATGTGTGTGCCATCTGATTCTATTTTTTGACCAGATTAAAGTTGTTAAAATGGGGTAGATAAGAAAGTGGTGAAATGGGGGGCAAACAGGGGACAAACAAAGGGAAATCAATATAGGAATGGGTTGGAGGGAGGTAGGCAGGAATATAGCCACCATAACCATAGCCACCAGAACCATAGCTATCCACTTCTTCAACAGTGTAAAATGATAATAAGTACAGAATATTAGCTGAATTTGGACTGTCACCTCAACAAAGAGGGGTGACAACAACACAATCATGTTGTATAGCCAATTGGACTAAATCAAGTGTGTCGAGAAGATACGTGCGAAGTAGAGAACTATTTATGGAACAATATATATATATATATATATATATATATATATATATATATATATATATATATATATATATTTTTTTTTTTTGTGGGAGAGGTGCTCTTTTTTACTTCAGTAAGAGAGGAATGTTGGATAAGGGACATAGGTATTTCTGGGTCAGATAAATAAGGTAGGTGAGTAAGCACATGCAAATAGGACAAACAAGACAAGATACAGGAATAGTGAGGGACATGACATGTTGGGAGGTTACAATGATTGGAGTTAGGAAGGGTACAACGGATGCCCATGCCCATCAAACATGGGGACAGTGAAAATCTAGTCCTCACCTGCAGGACTGTCGTCACTGTTCACTTTCTCCACTGGCTGTTAAAGTGCTTGACTTCTTCTCGTATGGGCCATAGAAGCATCATCTTCATCCGGTGTAGGTATGCACCAGTGGTGCTGTGCAAGACTCTATGCACCAAGCCTGGCAACTCCTGGTGGGTGCTAAAATCCCCACCTCTGCCAGTACTCCTTTAGGCTCCAGCTGCTGGGGTAGTGTTACCTGATGTGGAGGGCCCAGGTACTGCAGGGGCAGTGGAGACAGTACTGCCAGGTTGGGTCCCAGATGTGCTGGGCATTGGTGCAGGAGTTGGTGGAGTGGGGGCAGGCTGAGCCATGGAGGTTGGCCTACCTCCCTGTGCTGTAAAGCATTTTGTGATTTGTCAGAGATGGATGAATGGAAATGTTTTGATGACACATAGAAAAAAAGAGAGATAAGCATTGGCGTAAGAGAAAAAAAGAGATGATTAGTGCCATCACATGTGGCATACAATGCATTATCACAATAATAAAGTATTTTATATCAACTTTTATATTTAAGTATACTTCTTAACAACTACAAACTCTAAGTAATAATTGCTCAAAGTAATCCTTGCAATGTGCATATTACACATATGCTTTGTCAAATTATACAGATTAAGTTAACAGCAGGGTATTTATGCCACTTCTGTGGAAATTAAATTATTCAATATTTTTAAAGTATTTTACTATACATTTGTTACTTGTGGTATTTGAACCCACAACGTCTGATGACAATATTATACTTGACTCCTACAGTTGGCTTGTGCTACAGACTAAACATGCATGCTTCCCTTTACAGTTAGGTTATGCATGCTTACTTTTCTACTACTGTATAGAAGAGCAACATTTTAGCTAAAATAATAGTTATGTTGTGCTGCATACATACCCCTTTCTTCCCTCAGTCTCTTTAGATGGTCAGCATGGACCTTTTTATTCGCCATGATCTCTTTGTTGGCTGTGGGATAAAAAGAAGAGAAGAGAACAAGAGAAAAACCTTAAGCATACCAGTCTTGCATATATGCAGCAACCTATCTAGTTTTAATTCTCTATATCTGTATACTTACACAAATGTGGGATGTCAGCAGCCCTAAACTCATCCAGCCACTGGTTGAGTATATCCTGCTTGCATCTTTTGAGATTATTATAGTGATGTCTACACTGTTCTCCAGTGTGTGTGAAAGGCCAATTGCACTGGAGATAGCCTTGGCCAGACTATTTCATGCCTTAGACTTGTACTGGGAGCCAATATAGTCACCCCTGCAAAAGCCTTCGACTGTGCCACTTTACAAGGACACCCCACCTGCCCCCTAGATTGGGCACCTTCCCTTCTACCAGCAGGCATGTACAACCAGGGAAAACAACAATAGTTAATATTGATTTCCCACCAATGCATGTTATCACATTTACTACTAGTACACAAACCTGGAGAATGATGACAACCAAATTTGCTCAATGTTAAGCTCAGAGCAACAGTGCCAAACAGAAAGGAAAGCAGTTTATGAACTAAGAAGAGTAATGTGACAATTGGCATTAGTTTTTGGTTTGGATGCTGATGTAACTTTTAGTTCAAACCTATGCATTAGAAACAAAACATATTCTTCCACACAGATAATTTTTCATCCTTGCCAAAGAAGAAGTGCTTGTTGAACATGCTCATTAATGATATATATATATATATATATATATATATATATATATATATATATATATATGTGTGTGTGTGTGTATAATTGTGGAGCTTTTCTTCCCGGGCCTCCGCTGAAAATGGACCTACGTCCAGTCGGACACTCCCGGTCAACAAATGTAAATAAAAAAAAAATATATATATATATCAGAGTGAGGGGTTAGCCAGGTATGTGTGCGACCTGACAAGGTACTGGTTTCTACATTCATGTGTGTGGGAGTACCATTGAGGTCTAAAGGTCATCTAAGGCCAGAGAAGACATTTATAATTACAGAAACAATATTCAGTATACCCTCTGTCACACATATAATTCATATGAGCTCCACTGCTATACATACTTTTTATTTATAATTATGTTTGAATTTTTTTGATTTTTTTTTTTTTTTGAAATTGAGTGGACAAGCATTAGTACAACTGGGAGTGTGCTAAATTAGAACCAAGGCTCACCTATACTGTAGCCCTAAACTTACACCTGCTGCCACAGGAACAGTTAAGAAACAGCTGTTTATTTTATTCATTATTAGAGTGTGTGTTAACTGCTGCACAATGCCACTTAGCATGTTTGAACAGTGACAAACCATAGAGGATACTATGCATCCATTTTGAAATTGTCTACTGTATGCTTCTTGTCTGCAGATGTTCTAGACCTGCAGGTGTTGGGAAAGGTTGCTAACTGCCACACAATGCCACTTAGTGAGTTTGCGCTGCTGAAAGCAAAAGATGCAACAGTGTATCCTTTTTGAAATGGAGAATATCTGCATCCTGTTTGCAGGTGTTCTGTCTGCTTCATGTGTGGGCTGTTACTCCAGATTTGCATGAAGTTAAGTGATGCGCAAATGTGACAAGCAAAGCTCACCTTGTTTTATCCTTGTGAACAGTGTTTATTATGTTTCATCCTTAAAAGGACAAATATGGGACTTCAACTGTGTACTTACACACACTTGATTCATGAGTGTAGTATATGTGTTATCATAGAAGTACATTACATGACATTTATTCTATTTACCCATTTCCCATTTTTGCGCTAAGTCACTCACTGTGTAAATAGTGGTATGAATGTTAGTACTCATCAAACATTTTTACACAAGTCTGAATTTGAACTGTCACACCAATGAACCCTGAAATCACAGTAAGGGTGTCTTATCCCTCTTTGCCACAGAAACAGCTTTGCATCAGGAATGCAAATCATTATGCAAACAAGCAAGTTCCATTTCATCCACACTATTAAGAAGATTTAAATCACTTGTACAAGTTGTTTGTACATTTGTTAATTACATATTTAGCACAATCATTGATGACACAACCATTTATGAGTATTGTTTGTAGAAATGCAGCTCTGTCTTATCTTCGTCTTGTGTTCATTCTTCTCTTATCTGAGCAGTGATCTCAGACATGTAGTCTGCAAGGCATTTTGTATGATTGTCCTTAAAATGTATGAGAATATTAAATGATAATAATAATAATATACATTTTTCAACAAAGGCAGGTTGGTTTGGATATTAGTGAACAAAAGCTGAGAAATGTGTACTGCTCACTTACATGTAAAACCTTGATATAATTACTTCTACACTTTGTAATTGTATCCTGGCTGACACACCCACTGCAGGTAAGGAAGTAGAATTGTTGTGTATTCCTTCTCCCTCCCACTAACCATTCATGGTTGCACTTCATTAGCAAAAACACTGAGGTAGTGCCTACACTATGTTTACATGTGCTATACGAAGCTAAAGTTTGTGATTCAACAATTCTAATTAGTTCACACCTTATTTGCATTTTCACTGTGCTCAGAGGCATGAGTCTACACCATGACAAGTTACCTATGTGGCATGGGAACTGGAAGGTGAGAGGACTTGTGTATTTGTAGAACAGAGAGGACTGACATTCCTTTAGATTTATCTGTATAGAAGGCTTTTGATGTTGCTAGAGTATGTTTGTATTTTTTAGGTACATGCTATAAATAGAACTGTTATTTATATGTATTAGGGGATTAAACTGTTATATGTATATACTTTTATACTTTACTCTTGGCATAGGCATTTTTGCCATACATTGACTTTCACAGATACATGGTCATTACAAGTGTTATTGTTAAAACTTACAGTCTTTTCTATCTTATTCCATTGCAATGTAAAGTACTATGTTGTCAATGACACAGGGGTGTAATGTTTCTAAGATGGCCCACAGACAAAATCAGGGGAGTGCTGGGGATAGTGAGAGGTACCTAGCAATTATATACAATTTATTTTTGAGTTGTACATGTGTACACTTTTTGTGAAAATTGTGTGGGAAGTATTCATCACAAGTGAATAATGTGTTATTCCTTGGATTCTACAAACTATAATTTTCCTGTTTTTTGAGGGTGGGGGGGAGGGGTGGAGGAGCCAAGTACTATTGGTGTGTTTCTACATCATCAGTTGGGTTTCAAGAATTTTGCTCTCGTAATTCTGTAGTCATCCCGATATTTCCATGTGTGCATGGGGACAATTGTATGTAATCAGTGGCATGTTGTTGCAAAGCATTCAGGAATTGCTGCAAGATCCAGAATGCTGATGCTTGTGATATCCACAGCATATGCCCTGTGGCCTCTGAAAGGTTCCTGTAGCTAAAACTCTAAGTGCTACACATACCTTAGTCTCCACAGGTATTGGTTCCAATCAGTTTGCCCTTACTCTCAGCTATGGACGACAGAGGTTGCAGATTTTCTGTAGATTCTGTAGTGTGTTTCTATCCATCCTGTAGCATTCTACAATTTCCACATCATGCAGATGGTGGTAAAGTTAACAGGGGTCTAAATACCCTTTTCCTTCTTGGTTGGGATTTATTTGCAGCAGTAGCAGCATAGACATGTGCCTTTTGCACATCCATATGTATAATGGCAACTGCAGCCCCTAACATTGTTTCTGTGTAGACTCCTTTCCGTCGCTGTATTCCAATAAGTTTTGGAATTTGCAGGCAAAACCTGCACTGAGTGTACAAGATTCCTTTATACCTTGTTGAATAGCTCCTCCATCTTGGATTGGTAGATTAGCATACAGTTCAGCTGCTTATGCTGCAATTAGCATGCCACAATGCTTACCATGTTTACACAGCTCTACACACTGTGTAGAGGTGCTGACTGAATACAAACATTGCGCTACCCTGTGCGCATTGTGCTGCAATGTGAACACAGTTTTAGTGGACAGTGTAGGCTTTATTGAATCTGCATCAGCAGTCTAGTGTGAGAGTACAATTCACTAAACTGATTTGTTGCATCTTTTGGACTATCAACGGCACCATCTATAGTTATATAAAACCTCACTCAAAGTGATTCAAATTTGAGTTACTTGCATTTCCTTTGGCGGGAGAAACAAGTAACTTCCCTTTCCTATTCAGGTTTTTGTAACCAAAATATTTAATTCATTTTACTGAATCTAATTTTGGTGAGCTATAGGGGGCACTTAGTAAGGAGAATTTTGCACATACTAAGAGTAGTATGGTCTGGCAGGATCAAAATAATAATTAGAGTATTGTAGCTTAATCCAGCACTATGTGGATGCCACAGAGACATGCCATTCATGGTAACATACCTTTTTGTCTGCATTTGGACTAACCAAGAAGAGAATAGCAAAAACATGGGATGATCTTTTCACATGTGTTACTGTCCAGGTTTGGAAATCAGAAATACTTCAGTACTGTTCTAAACTGAGGACAATGTCTGAGAACTCAATATAGGATATAAATGATGATCCCGAGATGTTCCCCAGGTGGTCAGAGACTCAGTCCTACCCTTTCCAGATCTTGAAAGGTCTGCTGTTTATTATTATTATCCAGGGTTAAAACTCTTCCCCGTCTCTTTCATAAATATATATCTATACCTCTCTCTGTATAGATACATAGAACTTTATCTACCTATCTATCTATCTTTACCCTTTAAACATTTAAGGCCAGCAAAAAAAGACAAAAACAAAGGTAATAAGGTTTGAGGCCAATTACTTACCATTACATTTTGATGTGCAAGATCTAACAAGGATAAAGATAGTGATGTAGATTATTGTCTTGTTGAAATTCATCTTCTTAATCAGCCTGCCTTACTAGAAGACAATTTTCATCTTCCCAGCAAACGTAATCCAGTGGATAACAGGAACAATTCTTGAAAAGTATTTGTGTGGTACTTACATGGCAAGCCATGGTTGTTGTTGTTGTCTTTCTGCTTTTCCCGGTTAGGGGTCGCCACAGTGGAACTCCATGTTACCAAGTCTAATTTCTTGCCCCTGTATGCTCTTAAAGAAGCTCTGAGCAGCATCACCAATACACTACAAAATATCTTTGATATTATAGATATCAAAAGCTGTGTTAATGCACCAAGTGTAGGATTTCAAGAAAATGAAAAGGGAACAAGCTACCTGAAGATAGATATCAGATTTAGGTAAAATTATGTAGTTGTTTCTTTTTCTCAAATTTAGTTGAAATCTATTGACTTGGACTCGATTTAGAAGAAACGATCTCATTTTGAGAGGATTACCTGAAGATGTTCCTCCAGTGCAGTTTGTTGAAAGATTATGAAAAACTCTAAATGAATGCTGATACTACTAAAGCTGCAACTCTGTATCTAATCAAAAGAACATACATATGCCTTCATCTGTTATGTCACATCATGGAAACCCCAAAACTAGTATACTTGAAAATATTGAATATTTCAGCATGCCAAAACATTTTTCAGATAGTTAGAAAAAAAAATAACATATTTAAATGCCTGCAATTTTTTTTTCTTTTGGGAATTGTTCTCAGAAATAAAAAAAAATATCAACAGAAAATAATTCCTTATATTCAATATCATTTGAACGATAAACTAAAATACAATATGAGATGCACTACAGTACTATGGAATATCTGGTGTTGTACACAAAACAGTACAGACATTTGTTTATTGTAGGAGGTGTGCTCCATTACCTTATTTTCACATGTCTTTAATGAAAACTGCAAATGAAGGTAGACCAGACATCTCTACCTGTGGAACACTTTGGAAATGTGAGCATAGTTTTGAGATACTTTTGCCATATTTAATTTTCAGAATCCATTTTGCTTGGTCATTAGAGAACCACAGAACTGTGGAACTGCTTAATCTAGTAGTGCTCTGGCTTTGTAACAGTAGCGGATGGTGCAATATTTCAGTTTTTTTTTTATAAATCTAGAACAAGCGCGTATCTGCTTTGACTTTGATCTATTTTTTTCCTGAGATTTTCTGTAACTCTGATCAGGGCAATGTCAGAACCGTGGCAGAGCCTGTATCAATGTGTATCTGGGAGCTGGGCTTGATTTATGAGATAACTGTTTAGCTGACTGTGAAGTGGAGTCTACCAATTTTTGTCTAGACAATTGAATAATGCTGTAGAGCACACTTGATTATGTTATCAGGTGGGACTCTACTTTCGGTGGGGGTAATGCTAGCTGCTTTTCAAAGCTAAGGTAAAGTATTTTCAGTTAGATATCTATGTGAGGGGATTGTGCGTTTCAGTTGTTTCTGTCTGTAGATAACTTTCTTGCCTACAGGAAAATATGAATGTTCTACAAAGCTGTCAGTATGTTTCTAAGGTTACTACTCCCCCTCATGCTTCCATTTTGATTGTCACAATCCAAGATTGGCTGTTTCATTTCTGGTGCATATATATATATATATATATTTTTTTTTTTTTTACTTTCCCCATCTGAGTTTTAATGACCACAGCTTCTTTGCTTCTTTTTTAATGAGGTAGGTGGCTGAGATGCTTACAATCAGCCTTGATGTGCTGCTTAAAAATAATTGCAACCCCTTCAGATCATTTGTACCTCCTCTCTAACCTGAATCAACCCTATCCACTTGGCAAAAAAAAATCATTTAAGCAGATTCTAGGTCTAAGACATATTTCAGTCAGGTTATATCCATTCAGCTCAAGGATGACATTCAGGTATTTATTGGAGATGCTTCAAATGCTTTATGGAAGAAATTTTAAGCAATTTGATAATGTTCAGAATTGGTCACATGATAAATAACAGGAGTTCATTTTGTGATCCTTTGTTTATAGATGAATACAAGGCTAATTGCCCTGAAAGGTCATTTTAAGCCTAGACAATAACCCAAACCCACCCTAGAAGCAAAAGCTCCTAATTAACAGAATCTTGAACCTGTGGGGGAGACCCCGCTGGATGTCCTGTCCATCCTAATCCAGTTAATCCTGGATTACAATTTAAATCACCAAAACTTGCAAGTAAAGGTGGTGAATTTATACTCAAACAGAAAAAGGGCTTAGTATCAAGGAACTGTTTTGTACAATGTTATACACATATTGAGTCATATAAGAGTCCAGTTTCTCATTTAATGGTCAGTAACAATGGTGAGATGAAGTGGAAGTGGTGAGAAAGGTATGTTTTCTCTATAGCCATGGACAAAATGATTTTTATAGTTGATAGCTATGCTGCTTATACTTAAGCAACAGGAAGGCAGGTAACTGCAAAGCCAATACAAATCAGTCCAAATGTAGAATTGTTGGTGTAGGAGAAGGGAGAGGCTTTGGTAGATGTAACAGAAACAGTCAGAGAAGTACCAGCTATCAAATATTTAATGACGAGAGACATTACATGCTGTGTTGAGTATTAACATATGCATTTGATGAAATAAACTAAACTCTGAAATACTGGAGCAACACAGCTGTTAGTAATGCTAATTCACACTGCTTGCTTCTCCAGTTTGGTTCTTGGGTGATATACTTTTTAAGTGTCCACATATGTTTTGGTGGGTGGTTTCCTTCCAGACAAACTGGCAATCCTCAAAATTGCCTGTAGGTGCACGTGTGTGTGTGTGTGTGTGTGTGTGTGTGTGTGTGTGTGTGTGTGTGTGTGTGTGCGTGTGTGTGTTTTTGCATGTGCTCATGCATGTGTATTCGTTTGCATTCTGTAATGAGTTGGCACCCTTGTGTGTGTGTGTGTGTGTGTGTGTGTGTGTGTGTGTGTGTGTGTGTGCGTGTGTTTGTGTGTGTGTGTGCTTGCGCATGTGTATGTGTTTGCATTCTGTAATGAACTGGTACCCTGTGTGTGTGTGTGTGTGTGTGTGTGTGTGTGTGTGTGTGTGTGTGTGTGTGTGTATGTACTTATGCATGTCCGCATGTGTTTGCATTTTGTAATGAGTTGGCACCCTGTTTAGGATTAGTTAATAGCCTTGTGTCCATTGAGTGTGGGGATAACCTTTAGCTCTCCCAGAACCCTGCACTGGATTACGCAGGTTATCAAGAGACTGAATGAAAGAACAAATGAATGAATGAATAACTATTGATATCCATATACTTGCAGTGTTTTTCCTGTCAGCAAAGAAATGAAAATACCATCCTGCTTCTGTAGTAGTTAAAGAAACTTAACAGGTCAACACTGTTGCCTCGTGTCAGGTCTTAAAAAACACTGTAAGTGCAAATATTTAAAATAAAAAACAAAAGTCAGTAGTAATTGAAGAACCAAATGAAAATATATCACATTTGGATCAACACTAGCATGTACTTGAACAATATTTATAGCACCTTAAAAGTAAAATTCACAATCCATTGAGGTAATTTGACCACACAGGCTCAGGCCCATGCACCTTTTCACTAACAGGCTGTCACATAAAAGTCAAAACTTCATACCTTAACTATGCCTACCTTTCAGCTCTACAACAGAACTCTTCACCTGAGCTTCCCTCAATCCACACCCACAATAGACCCCACTGGCCATCTGACTCCAAAACCATGAGTCCTCAAGGAAAACCCTTGCTCTATCCCATGATGATCCTCTTGAGATAAAAAAAAAAAAGGTTTGCTGTTTTTCTTCCTTCAGGCACTAGCCTTTTATACAACAGTGATTGGCATTTTTCCATTAAACCAGTAATACAATCAGTTGCCTTTCTTAATTGCTGTGAATTGTGACTTTGAATTTTACAGACAGATATTGTAACTAACCCCCTCCCAGCACAAAACCTTTTGTTTTAGGCTCAAATTGATGGGTTGTACTAACTAGATAACCCATCATCAGCCCTATTAGCTAGCCCAGGATTTTGAGCTACAGTGTGCAGAAAAGGCTGGACGTCCAGTGCCCCATGACAAAGCTTAGTATTGTCATCCTGTTGTTTACTCATTCATTGTAATGGAGCATGGTCTGTTAGAAGGTTAAAATGTCTGTCTACTAGGTAGCACTTTAGTGAATAAAAGGCTCAGTTCCCAGCTAGGCAGTCCTCTTATTATTTATGTATGTGTTTGCTTGTTTATTATATTTGTTTATTCATTCATTCTTTCATTCATGTATTTGTTTATTTATTTATATTTGCTTACTGCAATATTGACCAATTTCATTCTCAGCCAGTGTGAAATTCAATGCGCTCCACAAACAGAAAAGGCAGAAATTTAAGCAATAACAGAGTAGTTCAGATTAGTTATATAAAAAAAACTGTATTTGTATACACTAGTAAACAAATAGAGTGCAATGTACAATGTATACATTAGTTTCTAAAGTGGGATGAACTTCAATAATTCTGTGAGGGTAAAGAGAAGAGAAAATGAGATGGGTATAGTGTGTTAGCAAATACGTTCTGTGCAGAAGTTCAATTGTCAAGTATTTTTTCGTATTTCATCATTGACTGTGTCTGACTAATATAACACACAGGGGGCTCCTCACCATGAATATATTGGGATAATGTCTTCTCTCATACAATACATCCATCTCTTTGCAGGATGCCCTCATTTTTTCTTGCCTTTTTCCTGTCAATCTTAAATCTTCTTCACCAGATTGTCTTCTTCTTTCCTGCACATGTGCCCAAACCACTATAATCTGTTCTCTTTGACCTTCTCTGCAATTGGAGCCACTTGGGCTTCTGCCCTGATGTCTGCATATCTCCATCTGTCCCACACTGTGCATTCTACCATCTATCTCAGGCACTTCGTCTACATTATCTTTAGCTTCCTCAACTGCTCTTCCTTAACTTCCCAGGTTTCTGTACCATACAGTAGCAGCTGTCGTACCACTGTTTTGACACCTTACTTTTCAACTTTTGCATTCTTCTGTCATACACTGTCCCTAACAATCTATACCAGTTTTTCTGCAGCACCATTTCATTCTTTCTTTGACCTCCTTATTCAGACTTCCTTTCTCAACCACCCTTCCAAGGTACTTGTAGTTGTTAACCTGTTACACTATTTTCCCTTCTATCTCAGTTCTCAGCTTCTTCCGATTTCCTCATTTTACTGCCATTACAGCTGTCTTATCTGTACTCAGTTTCAAGCCATGTGCCTTCTGTTTTGCATCCCATTCCCTGTCCTTAGCTGATGTTCTTGATCAGAGTCTGCCTGTAGTGGCACATCATCTGCAAACAACAACTTTCTTGATCTGTTCCATCTCACCTGTATGCTGATGTAGTCCATCACCAGTATGAATAACCGTTGGCTCTGAAATTAATCCTGATGCACACCTACTCCCACTGATACCCCTCTGTGAGTCTGAGTGTTATTTGCAAATGTGTCATTGTGTCTTTGTACATAGCCTGCGCTAACTCTGCCAATGATTCTGTGACTTAACACGATCACAGGACTGCTCAAATCACTTTCTTGGGACCTTGTCGCATGCTTTCTCCACATCTAGGAATGCCTAGTTGGACTTTTTCCTCATCTCTAGCTTCTTATCAACTATATGTTTCACTGCAATCATTCGGTTGGTTGTGATACATTTTGATCTGAATCTGAACTGCTTGTCTCCCATTTTACTTTCTACTACTGTGCATATTCATTTATGAATCACCCTCTCCAGAACTTTTATGCAGTGTGACAGGAGTCTGATACCTCTATACTGCCCATAGCTGTGAACATCTCATCTGCTCTTGCACACTGGCACTAGTATCAGTACTGTAGCAAGGATAGGGATGAAGGGAGCATGTGACCTAGGTGCAACCTGTTAGAGGGGGTAACCTGAGTGCCATTCCTGCATTCTTTCTGTACCGGCATTTAGGAAATGCTGGTACAGAAAGGAACGTTTTTGTGCGGTTGCTGGAAGGGAGAGGACATGCTTGAGAAGTGTGTGCTTCAGACTGAAGCATTTCCTTTTTTTTGCTTTCAGTATCAACAATGGGGTGGCACAGGGCACTGGATGAGCCAGCTATACCTCTGACTGGTCTTCTCCTGTCATGTGTGCAATGGGGTGTGGCCCTAGTTCAGGGACTGGCACAGGGCACTAGGTGAGCCAGCTACAACTCTGACTAGACTACTCCTGTCATGTGTGATACAACTTTCTCTTAATATTGATGTGAGTGCCCTTGGGAGCCATTTCTCCCCTAACTGACCCAACATCTTGATCATTTTTGTTGTGACCTCATCTGAGTCTGTTCCTTTCCCTGATTTCATTTTCCTTAGTGTTGTTCTTACTTCTTCTAGGGTGAGCTCTTCTTCCATTTTCATCACTGGCTGTGTGTGGGGCAGTACAGCTTCTGTGGGGTTTTCTTCATTCAGAAGCTGTTCTAAGTACTCCTTCCATCTACCTTTGATCTTCTGTGGACTGGTGAGCAGGTTGCTACTGGTATCACTAATGATGGGTGTCTGATAACTGTTGTCTTTATCTTTCTGTCTTTGCCTTGCAGATTGATAGAGTTTCTGTGTGCCATCTACTGAGTCATTTTCCAGAGGCTGGTAGAGTACCTGTGATGCCTTGTTCTTTAATATTGCAACTCCTCTCTTAGCCTCTTTGTTAGTCATCAAGTATTCCTCCTTAGTCTGGTTCATCTTTTCTATCTCCCAATTTTTAAATTAAAAAAATAAAAAAACAAACATTGCAACCATGCTGTGGGGCATAGGCTGAGATTATGAATACTGTCTTGTCCTTGCACTGAGTCTGATTGCCACGAGTAAGCCATTAATTCTGATGATATCTTCTTGCTGTCTTGTGAAGCCTCTACCTCTTCACAATTCCCACACTACAAAGGATGCCCAACCTCTTTCTTACTATCATGTTATCCACTTTGAAGTTATGTCCTGTCAGTGTACATATATTGAGTATATCAATGTTTAGTTCTTGTTTGGCAGGATGACTGGTTTTACATCCAGCCTTTGGTTAACAAAGATATGCCAGGTAACCCAAGCTGGGCAAGTGTAGACTGGCTGGCCAGTAGCTTATTGACCCAGAACTGCTAGACTTTATAGAGAGCAGATACTGGCCAATAGGGGCACATAGATCCCTCTGACTGTTAGCATGGGTCTTTGGTGTAGTTCAGAATAGGCCAGATTCTCAACCCACTTATTATCGGAAAACAATTATGCCCAGTTTTGGCAATCTTAATCAACACAACCAAATGATCTAGAGACATTTTAAACATAATTGAGTAGTTCGTCCTGACACAGGTGCACAGTATGTGATCTATGTTCTCCTATCTAGAGGATATTGTGCACCACAGTTGAAGCCCAAAGCTGTTGGTCTGTGTGACTCTTCCACCAGTAGACACCATCTGGAGTCTGTGCTGCTGCCCACATCTCCATTCTTGGGTGAATTTGAGGTGAAAACTCTCGGAATGTTTTTGGGAGGAGGTAATGACCCCACAGAGACACAGGGAGAACATTCAAACTCCATAGAGGCTTTGTAGCCAGAGGTCAGGATCAAACCTTGTACCTGTTGCATAGGTGACAAAGACGTTAACTATTATGCCAGCTGTGTTTTATTAGGAATTTTACTAAAGATGATAATTATCTATGTTCATGGGATCACTTTGCAATAACCGCTGTCTTATATGATTAGTTATTTTTTGTTAAATCCTGTCCACTATTAAAATTTTTAACATTTGCATTTTACTTTTATGAGGATCTAACCATAGCTTTATAATATGTTTTTAAGTTAGACATCCGACCTCTTACTAGTTTGTCAACATTAAAGTCCAGTTGTGAGCTTATACAGCTCCCACTTCAAAGGTTACCCTAGTTCTTGCTAATAATCCCTGTTTCAGTTTTTCATTTGGTGTAATAATTCTCTTTCATGTCCACATACATTTTAATGCTTCCCCTGTCCATTGTGAAAAAAGATTTTGGTCCATTCTACTTTGCTTTAGTTCTCTTTAGCACCATACTTTTAAAATGTTACTAAATATGTCTCAATATCATCTTTGCTCCGTTTATTAAGACCAGGTACAGTTCTGGGTGTAGCAAATGTGTTAGTCAGGTCCACTAATTTTTGTTGCCACTAGTTAAGTTTCTGATTAGACTCTGCCTTTGAGAAAACACAACAGGAAACCACGGTCTTGTCTGATAGGCTACACTTTTTCATACTTCTGGCAAATTAACTGCAGAAAGACAGAGACAACAATATTCAATTAATATTCAATGAAACAAATAACTAATCTTAAATAATGCTAAGTGCAGAGAAAAGTATACTTAAATCAGCTTGTGTTTCCAGTTGATTTTTACAGGTAAATTACAGAAGCCAACAGTTCAGATTTTGAGCAGAAATGATTCACAGAAATGAGCAGAAATGATTCACAGAAATGATTGACTTCAACAATTGGCTAGGTTCCAGGTGTCATTTGAAGGGGATCCAGTATCTGTCTGCCTGGGATGACATGATCGACAGACTTCGATGCTTTGCCAGAGATTGCCTGCATCTGTCAACCCTGGGATTCCAGGTACTGGCTAAGGCTCTTGCCATCCCTATAGAGCCTTTTTTAGGCAGTGCTCCAAACACCAAAATTCTACCATAACAGCTACAAACAAATGCAATCTGAGGGTCATGCTGTTCAATGCAAGAAGTCTAAATCTCAAGATGAACTCGCTTGAAGCTCTTCTCAAAATGGAGAATGTCGACATCTGTGCTGTAATGGAGACCTGGTTTAAAGAGGCAGAAAACACACCTTCACTCCCAGGCTACAACTCATTCCATACGGCACCAGAATACGTCCAGAAGCTCCAAAGCTGGTGGTGTCTCCATATTCTTAAAGGATACTTGTAGCCCAGCACAATGCATCTGAGATACTTCGGGTACATGTCCGGTCCCATGGATGCTGTGTTTTTGGCTTTAGAGAGTGCAGCTTTTACCTGCATAGTTGTGATTACAGGGACTCTGCCTCACATATGATGTTACAGTTAGCTAAACACTTTCCTGCTAGAAATCCTCATTAACATAGCCTCAAATGCATCATACAATTACTTAAATCAGGTCAGTTGAGTATACCTACGTTTTTATGGGGTCTATATTACCAAAGCAAAAAACCCTTTTCCCGAATACCTAAATATCGACACCTATACCACGAACCGTGAATATCCCGAACGCACTAAACTGAGAAAAAAAAATATCGAACTGTCATAGTCGGCCAGTCCCAACACCCACTACATACTACCTACCCAAAGAAAATAAATAAACCACACACATACACTAACCAAACCCTACTTCTAACCTATGGTAAAGCACCAAAACCCTACCTCTAATCCTACACTAAACCCCACATACACAACTAACTATGCACTATCCTTAACCTCTCCCTAACCCTAAGGTCCATAACTACCGCACACGTCCCCTACACACATACACCCAAACAAAATAAATAATCCACATACATACATACATTTAACAAAACCCTACCTCTAACACTACACTAAACCCCACATACACAACTATCTATGCACTATCCTTAACCCCTCCCTAACCCTAAGGTCCATAACTACCGCACACTTCCCCCTACAGACATACACCCAAACAAAATAAACAATACACATGCATACACTTAAAATAACCCTACTTCTAATACTACACTAAACCTTACATACATTGCTTGTCTATACACTTACCTTAGCCCAAATCCTAACACAAAAGTCCTGTCTATCGCACACTTACCTTATGGAGCTATACCGCAGATGGGCCAACCAAAACAATTCGACATTTTGGAATTCACGGTTTTGTACATTTGGGATTTCTATACTTTGCGCAATATGTGTCAGCATCTTTGTATTCGCTCATACGGTTTTTCGCATTGGTAATATAGACCCGTTTTTATGGCTGCACTCATGGCCATTAATATAATAACTTTCTGTCTATTATAAGTCATGAAACTGTCTTTATTGAGATGTCTAATCAAATTTACCAGTGTATCAAGCACTTAACAGACTCAGAAATAATTAATGATAGCTCTTTCTGTCCAGCAGTGCTTAAAAGCTTACATCTCACTATATGTACAGCAAGAAAACAAAGGTTGGATTCATCTGTTCTTTGAAGCCCTAGTGATTGAATGAGTTTAACAAGTCTTGTCAAAACACCAAAACAATCAAAAAAATAAAATAAAAAAAAAACACAAGAAGCTGGATCTCCAAGATGGAAAAAATGAAACTGCTCACAGGAGTGGTGTCTGAAATCTTTTTACTAGTTCTTCCTGGTACCTTGGCTCAAAAGCCTTCAAGGGAATAATTTTTACACCAAATAAAACAGCTTTATATGCAAATTGAGAGGCTAATTATTACCTCATTATTCAATAGCAAATGACATTATACAAATAACTAAGTATTGCACATTAACACTTTGCAAACAGATCTTAGTGTAACATCCAATGCACAGAAAAATACAACTGATGAATTTACCACCCATGTATAAAAAATCTGTAAAAACTTATATAAAAATTAATAAACTTTTCAACCACTTCATGTCTCAACAATAAACTTTGTGATCTCATTACTAATATATAGAAAATATTCTTAATATAATGTGACTAACATTTGTATTAGTAAAATTAATAAATGTTCTTGACACATACCCCCCCAAAAGACTGAAATATCAGAAACACACAATTTATTTCTAACTGACATCTACATCCAGCTTGGAGATCCAGCTTCCTGTGTGTTTTTTTTATTTTTTAACAAATCTTGTCTTAACAATGACATCATCATAAAAGTCTAAAAGTAAATCTGAATTGCCTAGCCCTTTCATCCATTTACTGTGTGAAATGTTGATCAGGAACAATACATAAAACAACTTCTCTGTATTAAATATAGCATGAATTGTGCATTCTACAGTTCTGTATTGAACTGTGTCATGTGCACACACACACACACACACACACACACACACACACACACACACACACACACACACACACACACACACACACACACACACGTGAATATAAGCTGCTAGTTGTGCGCTGTTTATCTAAATGTCTCCGATCTCTTCACAGTAATAAACACAGATAAAAAACATATTAAGTTAATCTAAGTTTAAGTATTTAGTTTCTCTGGTTTAAAAACTGCAAAAAACCTGCTTCCCATCTCTGGAGTTTGATTTCTTCAATGCTCGTTTGCCTGTTGTGTGACTCTCAGAAAGTCACTTTTAATTTATTTTTATTTATTTTATTTAAACACTTAACCAGCTATGCTTCCAGGCTGAGTCTGAAAATACTGTATGTGGATCAGTATTCTACTTTGGTTAACAAATGCAAAATATGAAAAAACATTGCAATGTGGTTTTCAAGCCAGCATTTCACTTACACAGAAGCCAAAACACACTGGCACAAAGATAATGTTGGTTTCCTTTGTTTTACCATCCTGCATACTTAATGACTGGTTTCTTCCTTATTTACAAAATGCATTTGATGGTCTCTACTCAGACCAGCATTTTTGATATATGTACTGTAGATGGACCCCAGTATATTTGTGCCAGTTACTGTAACTTGCATCTAAAAGTGATATTATCAGTGGGACTTGAAGAGACACGTCAGCCATCCCATCAGTTCAAACACAACTTGGATAGTGACAAAAACAACATTAATTTCATGCACACCACATAAACAAAAAGAAGTGCATGCATACCAGTTGCCAGTTGTCATTTTACACCTCAGACATGGGTGGGAGAGGATGGCATAATGGTTAAGAGCTTTATCCCAGAGAGGCACTGTATAGGGTTTGATTCTGACCTCTGGTTATTGGTTAGACTTGTAATAGTCTGGAGACTAATGGCCTAGTAGTTACCTATGAGCACTGTAACTTAACCTCTGATCTCAAAGTAGACCTCAGCTATATAATAGAAGTAATACTCCATAAAGCCTGCGGTAGAGCAACCATGAATTCAGCACAACCAATATAGGAAACTGTCACTCAAATTTATTTTGGTGTAATCTGTGAATGGTTACCAAAGTGCACTCAGACAGAAAACCAAGTATTCCTATCCATGTAGTTCATACCTTATTTTCAGTAAGTAGCATAGCAAGGGTAGGGTGAAGAGGGCAGTTGCCTCGGGTGCAAAGTGTTAGTGGGTGCAACTGAGAGGTGGGACTTTTTTCTGTACTGAAATGCCAGCAGAGAAAAGCACTTGAATTTAGCATTTTTTTTTTTGCTGTTTACTTGAAGTGCATGGGGGAGACATGGATTTGGTGGGGTGTGGTTTGCTACATTACTGTAGGAAGCCAATCGGCTTCTGGCTTCCTAAAGTAATCTGTGGACTTTTTTTGTGTTGATGGTAGGGGGGGGGGGGCATGGATTTAGCAGGCTGACATTACAGTAATTGGAAGATATATGCATACACACACATATATATATATATATATATATATATATATATATATATATATATATATATATATATATATGGGTCCCCTTCAAAACATCTAAAACCCATAACATCTAATTTCATAACATCGAGACCAGGACATCTAAAACCCAAAACATCTAAAACCCATAACATTGAATTTCATAACATCTAACAGCACAAATCACATGAAAATAACATCCCCTCTACATATAATGACATATAATAACACCAAACTACCAAACGCACTTTTTACTACGTTTCTGCAGGGGGGCTTGATACAGTGGGATTAGGAAATTAACTTTTTCCTACTGTAGTGCAATCTTCGAGTTGGTATAATTAACTTACGGGGGGGTGGAGCCCCCCACACTGGGGGTGCAGGGGGGCTTGCCCCCCTGCAGAAACATAGTAAAAAGTGTGTTTGGTAGTTTGGTGTTGTTTTATGTGGAGGGGATGTTATTTTCTTGTGATTTGTAATCTTAGATGTTATGAAATTCGATGTTATGGGTTTTGGATGTTTTGGGTTTTAGATGTTCTGGTCTCAGTGTTATGAAATTAGATGTTATGGGTTTTAGATGTTTCAAAGTAGACCTGTATATATATAGATATATATATATATATATATATATATATATATATATATATATATATATATATGTATATATATGGATCACCTTCAGATGCCCGAAACGCCAAACCGCCGACACACAAATCACCGACACCAAAAGACCGACAACAAAAAATACCGACAACGCAAAACACCGAATACCATTACACCAACACACTACACGTAAACAACACAGTACACTACATAACATATCCACTATCCCTAACCCAAACCCTAACCCTAAGGTCCGACACTACCGCACACTTACCCTACCTGCACCCTAACCCTAACTCACTTACCCACCCCTAACCCCAAGATCCGAAACTACCGCACACTCACCCTACCTGCACCCTAACCCTAACTCACTTAACCCACCCCTAAACCCACAGTCCCTCACTATCGCACACACACCCTACCTGCACCCTAACCCTAACTCACTTAACCCACCCCTAAACCCACAGTCCCTCACTATCGCACACTTACCTGTCCGCTCCCTAACACTAAATCCCTCACTCTATCGCACACTTACCGAGTCCGTCGGGTTCTCACCTTGTCGGTCATCTGCGTTGTCGGTGTTTTCGACCGTTGATTCCGTGTCGGTGAAATGCATTTCGGCATCTGAAGGTGACCCATATATATATATATATATATATATATATATATATATATATATATATATATATATATATATATATATATATATATATCTTTTACATTTGTGTTGAGCACTGGCGGAGGGGCGTAGATTTGGTTTGTTGTGAGTGGCTAGCATTACTGCTTCCTAGAGTAATCTGAAGATGTTTTTTGTCTGTGAAATTGCTAATTCTTTTCTAGTTTTCAGGCCAGATCCTACATAAATTTTTTGTAACTATCTTAAATGTTATTAAACCTCAAAATATAATTCCTTGTGTACTCTTTGTGGGCTAGAGCATTATGCTTAAAGCAGAATTCTCAAATTATTTGTGAAATTGTATGAATATAATATAAAAGCATCCCGATGTAATCAAAAACATTGTTTGCTGAGACCAATAGATCTTTATTTATTTACCCTTTCATGACTAGGTAATCTCACTAGACTAGTGGCCTCTTTTCAGTAGAAATTTGAGGTGGTATTTTTCCTACTGGAGGAAATGTAGCCAGGACCTTGGGGAACTTCTCCTGCTCTTTTTGATAAGCATGCGAGATCTTTTGCAGCCACTTGAGCTACCACCGACTCATGTAGAAGAGAATCATCTCATCCAAAGTACAGCACACTCAGGAGTACTAGATGCTGCATTATATTTACCTAATAGGGAATAGAACCCACAGACGTTTGCACAAAAGGTGATTGCGATACCTGTTGTGCCAATGAAAATTCAGAGCTTGTCACTTGCATTCTCACAAAAGACTCAGTGGAAGTGTAGATGGATCTGTTTCTTACAGTCAAATATTTAACTAATGCTGCTTTAAAACAAAAGCCATTCAAAAGTCCTGGTCCATATGCTTTTTTCAACCTCCTTTCAGAATTGTTCTATTTCCTTTTAGAAAATGGGTTCTGAGACCTATATGTTAATCAGTCAAAAATACTTCATTTCACAAACCAAACTTTGATGCACATTAGATTGAGATCTTTAGGACAAATATTAATGCTAAAATATTTTCAAACCACTGACAGATTATTGGAAATAACACACTTGATAGTTTCTCCATTTCAGTTTAGGTTTATATCTACTATGCAAATATGTGATAATATCCTTACAGTGGAAACAGTTCTTAACATGTGACTTAAACAATGAAAGGGGCATCGTTCTGTCTAAATACGCTAATGCATTTAACTATATTTATTTGTATGTTTCCTTTTCATTAAAAGAGTCAACAAGCTTAAACTACCAGTGATATAAAAAACTTTTGTTTACTGGCGTTTCAGTAAATAGTTCAGTACACAGTAACATTACCATAACCACTGATAAAAGGGTGGTTTCTGTTTCCATACCTATTTAATATTGGTCTAGTCTCTTTTTAGGAATATTCAGTACAATAAATATATCATGGAGATTAACAACTAAAACAATGTAATATTAAACATAACTGATGAAGATTTTTTTCTTATTTCATTCCTCTCATCATATATTCATGTATTATTAAAGGAAATACCCCCCAGGATTCAATAAACTCCATGTAGGCTTCGAGCAGAGCCTACACAGGGTTTACATGTTTGTGTGATGGTGCATGGTAAGTGATACTACACAATGCATATTAATGATGCATGGCGCACTTAAGTTAGGTTACGTGGCGGGCAAGTAAACTGTGTAAGCGAATGTAGATACAATTCTGTTTAAAGCAGGGCACCTATGGTCACTGGATTTGCATGGAAAGCCACAATGACCACTAGGGCTTCACAGATAGCTGTAAATATGTTACTGCAACATATCTACGTAAAAGCTAACATAATGCAGGGACATTTAACCAGAAATAGGGACATATTTGCCATAGATGTCACATAGACATGTGGTAAAATGAAACTCAAACATACCTGTCATCCTCTTTGAGCAAGATATGTGGACAAAGGCATATATCATGGGGGGACAAAGAGCCAAAATAGGGACAGATTTTTAATATTGCACTTCCAAAATTAGAAAGTTGATAGAATAAATAGGTTGTACATTAGCATGAACTTTCTGAAGAGCTTGAAGTTTGAAACTCAAATGTCAGTCATCAGTTTCTGACTTCACTCCGCAATGATATTCCAATGATTTGCCAGAAAACAAAAATGATATGAGGAAAAGATCACAAATATGTGACAAAAACTGGACATTCTGCACAAATTAAGACAATTGCGAGGTATGCACTCAGATGTAGGAAGTAATGAGTGACATCAGTCCACAGACCTTCCAAGTGATATGACAGAAAGCCACAAATTTGATAAGGAAAACATCTGGACATTCTGGGAATATCTAGGCAGTTGAGAGGTATGAATATGAAGTATATGGTCCAAACATAGTACAGGACAGTGTAGGTATGGTGCAGAGTATTGTGATATCCTATTCCTGGCATTCTGTACTGAAGCTGTGTTAAATGATTTGTAACAGGACATGGACTGCCATGTAAAATGATCACTCAGGGAAGTGTGTGTATTGAATAGGGACACACAGGTGAATTGTAGGGATGAACACTGGGAAAGAGGACAGGTGAAACTCCCTCATGTACAGCAGAGGAGGGCATGGCAATGGAATATGATTATAGCAGAAACACAAGCACATATCTATATGGTACAGTACTGTCTGTGACTGTGTGTAACAATGGAGAGGATATCTGTGTGAGATAAGCATCCTTTCATGAATAATGCAGAGGACATCTATGAGGAATCTGACATGCAATTAGGGCAGAGTGTACATTGGGAAGCTGTGCAAACTGATATGCCTGAATATGAGTGTACTCTCAGCTGAGGTCTCCAGCAAGGTGGCCACAGATAAAGGATCATGGAAGGCATTACAAGAACAAACCACAATCATGGACAATATCAGAATAATACCACACTAACCCCATGCCTCTGACATAACATATATGATGTAGAGTGATAACAGATGAGCCTGCACTCATACACTTGACAACTATTATGATACATCCACACTCTATGAGGGTAACCATGGACACTGTCCTGGCAGTATAATACCTGCAGTAGGTGTTAGGAGGGACACTGCTATACCTGTCTGAGACAGTATGGGCAATACAGGGTACTTGCCTTGTGTGCATGTTATATATATATATATATATATATATATATATATATATATATATATATACACACACACACACACACACACACACACACACACACACACACACACACACACACACACACACACAGCACAATCCACACTGTCACAAATGATATACATGCCATTAATGTTGTCAAACACCTATGTATGCAGTGTGTGCATGTGCTTTAACAACTTGATTGGTGTTCTGCACAATCAGACAGTCATGTATATTCCACAGAAGGATTACCTAGGTATGGCCAATAAGCTGTGTGACAGCACACTGTGACAAAGGTGGTACACTTCAGTTTCACATCACTGGAAAATGTTTAGGGAGATACATGAAGAAGGGAGCATTGTACACAGTTATTGGTATAATGAAGGCTGGGAACCATGACATTATTATGGACTCTAATGTGCATGTCCTTCACATACCCAGTAGTTGTGTTACATTCAAGGGAGTAGTCAGCACTCTGACCACATGCTGGTGGGTGTACCACTTACCATCTACCCCAGGATATGGGCCACATACCTATTAATGTTATTATGGGGTATGATGTCCACATTATACTTGGGTGGTGCGTTTGTTTCCTGATTCAACAAATCCCTCCATGTTTCTTGTCAATGTAGGTTTTGTCATGGCTGTGGCAGCAGTTTTTGGTATGTGTTTATACTGTTGGTATTATATCAATATCACAACTGGAATCAATGACTGAACACAATCTGTAGTTCTTCAGGCACCTATTTGGACACAGCATGTGTATGTCATCTGTGATGTCCATCACTTACTTAATGGGCAGGAAAGGGCCTAGGAGACAACCCTGATGTACTGACCTGATCACTGGACCTGACATATAGGTCACGTCACACATTTCAACATAGTGAGATGCCACGTATGTCATACACTTGTCTACCCATTTAGTGATATGCTGTTTATGGCCAATATGACAGTGTTGATTGAATATCTCATTGTGGATTTGTGTCAAATGCCTTGACCTAGTTAAGTTCCACAAGATGATAGTGCTGTCATCATGCATGCCCTCAATGACCTTTTTGAGGATATCTATCAGGTGTAATGGACTTGATGTAGCATTAACAACTCACACATGTCTGTTAGACACACCTGGAGTATTACTAATGTACATGTAGAAGAGGTCCACGATGACATGTTGGTCTACTTCATAGTTGAGAAGAGTCAGGATGTCTCTATACATGCATGCATCAGGTGCTGTCTCCCCTACTCAGATGGATGCTTGTTGATGCACACCCTTGTATGGGAACATAGACTGTGCAGAGGGTGTGTTGAACTGTGTTTTTAACTGTATCAGGAAGGTGTGTGTGCTGAGTCATACAATCTGTGATGTTGTCACAGCCAATTGAGTCCATGTGATAGGCCTGGATGAAGGTAAGACAGGGCATACTTTCTGTTGTGATCTGGCCTAGGGCTTTGATATGATACCCCATGCAGGTTTCATTAAGAAAACCACCAAGCTGGGTATTAACCCTTATGTAGTTGATGGGTAACCAATTGGCTCACTGACAGAATGCATCATGTGAAAGTTGGTGAATCAACCTATACTAGTACAACTGTCACCACTGGCAAATCACAGGGATCTGTGCTTGGCCCTTCATGGTTTGAACTCTAATTCTCAATAATTCAGGCTAAAGTATATGGCCTTTGGCTTACCAAGTTTGCTGATTTTTGCATATTGTGTGCAATCATTGAGTCCACCAATGGTCATAAGATAGTACAGGAAGAGCTAACATACACAACTGAATGGTGACAAAAACACACACTCTACAAATAAATGCAGAAATATATGTTTGTAATATTGTTCATCTGAAAAGTGGAATTCCATGTTAATCACAGCACTGACAACAGTTCTGCTATGCAGAAACCCAGTGATGCAAGCACTTGGAACACGTGCAGATAGTACTCTGAATTTTGACCACCAAGTGCCCACACTGGTATTGAAAGCCTATGTTGCACACATCATACATCATTCCATTATACTGAGAACTTAGGATTGTGTGATAGCACAACAATAATACTATAATGCTCTCTTTTTTCATGTAGCTCACCAGACCCATGTAGCAGCTGGAGAAACTACAGGGTTTTCTCAGCAAGATAACATAGGGCCGACAAATCATGCCATGATGTATGTGGATACATTAAAAGCCACGCCATTGCAATCTTTATTGTATAGGATTAAGTGACTTCTGTCTGGCCTCCAGGCCAGCCTCTGACCTTGTCCTGGTGGGAGTACTGCATATCCAAAAATCAGATACAGCTGATGACATCAGCAGTATTTATTGAGGAGAATATAACTGTGTCCCACATGCAGGTATAAAAGGCTCTCTGTAACGTCAAACAGCTCACACATGCATACAGTTGAGTGGAGTGAAACTAGAACCCCTACCTAAGTACACAGACTACAGAGCACAGTATTTTATGCAAGCACCACAGCTCAGGACTGACATGGTGTATCTCAGACAATGCTTTATAGCTGATGACATTAGCAGTGTCTGTTGAAGAGAATAGTGTCCCACATACTGGTGTAAAATGCTGTCTGTACTGTCAGGCAACAGCTCACACACACAGTTGATTGGAGTGAGAATAGAACCCCTACCTAAGTACACAGACTACAGAACACAGTACTTTACGCAAGAGTTATGGCATGAGTCTGACTTTTACATGGCTGGAGGCCAACCTATAGTGGATGACATCAGCAGTGCATGTTGGAGCAAAGAAGTTGGGAGGCCTGTATGAAATGGATCTGTAGGCATGTGCGATTATCAAAATACTGTCAATTCATAGGATTGGAGCAGTAACTGCGGGACACAAGCTTCTGCTCTTCTGGCTAGGCATGCACGCACACACACACACACACACACACACACACACACACACACACACACACACACACACACACACACACACACACACATACACACACACACACAGTTGACTGCAGTGAGAACAGAACCCTTACCTATCTAAATACACAGACTATAAAACACAGCACATTATGAAAGCACTGCAGCACAAGTCTGTCTTTTATAAGACTGCAGGTGAACCTATATTAGATGACATCAGCAGGACGTATGGGAGATAAAATGTTGGGAGACCTGCATAGGCTCATAACTTCATATGTACATAGGAGACTACTAGCCAAATGGCCTTATGGTGTTTAGAAGCCTAGCTGTATAAAAACACAAGTACCCTTATTGAGCATAGCTAGATGGTCATTGTTAGCAGAGTGATTTTGTGAACCACACCAACTGGCCCTCTCCATGAGGGACATAGGTGCCACCTCAGAGGTGACTTTGCAATCACATAGGTGCCATCCCAGAGGTGACTTTACAATCACCCAACCAGTAGTCAAGGTTGTTTTTGAACAGGGTCATTGAGGAGCATTGATTCACATGCAGAGCTTATTACAGAGGAGTGTGAGTCATTGGGGGAATATATATGTCTCCCCATTATGTTCTGTTTATGTCACAGGCTAGGCTGAGAAACTTGGGCCAAGTTATTCTTGTCCCGTTTGATGTGTAGATGTGCAGCATTTCCAGTAGGGCAGGGTCTGTGACTGCTATGTAGTTCAGACATAGGTCACCTGTCAACAGCCTGCATGATACTGAGTATGCTGACGGGTCTTTCAGTCTTTCCATGTATGTCATGTTTGGAGGTCCTGGAGTCTCCCAGGCACAACCCTGTGTTTTCTTCAATTGCTGTAGGTGTCTGTTGAGGTACAGACAGAAAGGAGTATTGTACTCAATTAGTGGTCAGATCAGGGTAGAGTACAGTAAAGGTATGACCACTCTGGTCTTGGACGTGATGTTCATATGTATGATCTGTACAATGCAGAATGTGCATGTCACCACTATGGACACATATTGATGAAAGTGTAGATTGCTATCAACATGTGCTTCCAAGTCTCACAACACTGTGTTTGAGCTTAAAGGGGTGCTATGTATATCCTAATAACAGGGGTACTTCATTGCCAAAGGGACAATGATCCATTGTATGCTATAAGGTTCATTCTGTGACTTTGGCACTAAACATTTGTGTGTAGCAGCCCCTTCCATAATAAGTTACCATCAGTGGAGAACTCTACATTAGTGTGTCTGGTTACCAGTCATCTGCAAACTTGGTAAACCACAGGCCATCTACCATAGCCTGCATTTCAGAGAAGTAGTTTGCAAGCAATTGAGGCCTTAGCACAGATTCATGTGGTATTCTAATGGTAATTGGCTACTGGTGGAGGTGCATTCCCCAATTTTGAGAGTGTGTGTTATTTCAGTGAGCCAGTTGCCTATCCCTGTACTACTGTATGGCTTAATTCCCACATGGGAGACCTTCACTATGACACATGAATGGGTTATAGTGTCAAAGGCCTTGGATAAGTCAACATAGGTGGTATGTCCTATCATCCCTCATCCAGGTCTGTGGGGTCAATATCCAAGAAGTCACATTGCTAAAGTCTGACAGTTAGTATAGACTCTGAGAAATACACCTGGTTCTTAACTGACTCTGTGTCATCACATGTTAATGCATTGATACATTCCTTGTTGGGGACAGATGGTACTGGGTTTGAATGCAGGCATATCTAATACTTTTAAATACATGTAAATACATTGCCACTGTTCCCTCTTGCTGTGTGTTGGTGTGTGATGCACACCTTCATGCAAAAATGGCTTAAAGAGATGAAATGGTAGATCGGACAGTGGTGAAATGGGGAGCAAGCAGGGGAAAGAACAAAGGGAAAGGAGGGCAGGAATGTGCAGGAGGGAGATAGGAAAAAACATAACTATCAATTTCTTTAACAGTGTAAAGTGAACATATATGGAAAATATTAACCTCCAGAGAGAGGGGTAACCACAACACAGTCTTGTATAGCCAACTGGGCTGAATCAAGTCTGTCAAGAAGACACGTGCGAAATGGAGAGTTTTGTATGGGGCATTTTTTTTTTGTGGGACAAGTCCCTTTTTTTGAGAGAGAGAGGAATATTGGAGAAAGGATGTAGGAATGTCTGGGTCAGGTAAGCTGGGTAGTTGAAGAAGCAATTGCAGGCAGACAAGACAAACAAGACAAGAGACAGGGACAGTGATGGACACAAAAATTTGGGGGACACCATGATTGGGGTGAGGGTGGGGCACCCCAAACCCATGGTCATCAAATTGAGTGAGTAAGAATTGAATCCTTACCCACTGGACTGTCACCACTTCACTGCTGGCTGGAGTGCTTGATGCCTCCTTCTCCTCTTGCTGGTAGTACATAAAATGAGGGAGAGCATCATTTCCAGCTGGCATAGTCATGCACCAGCAGTGCAGAGCACAACCCTATGCATCATCCCTGGCAACTCAGTGCAGGTGAGAAAATCATCACCTCTTCCCCTACCCCTGGAGGGAACCACTGGACCAGCCTTTGGGGCAGGACTACCTGAGGGGGCAGGTAGTGCTGGGGCAGCAGAGGCAGTGCTGCCAGGCTGGCTCCCAGACATGCTGGGCAACATTGCTGTAGTCAGTGGAGGGGTACCAGGTAGATCCTGTGGGCAGGGCTACAGCACTGTGGAGCATTTAGTGATGTGGTACACAAGGATGGTATGGACACATTTTGATGACACACAATAAAATTTTAAAAAAGTTAAATGAAATACAAATAAAATAAAAAAAAGAGAGATAAGGGTTGGGGTGAGAGAAAAAGGAGATAAGATTAGTGCCTTCATATGTGACATACAATGCATTAATTCAATTATTTGAGTCTATTATCTTAATTTTTATTTTTAAGACTACCACCTACTAACAGATAACGTTTACTTTTAAGAGAACCAGCTCCTAACACGTGCACACTATACTACAGATTGCAGCAAGTACTCCTTGACATGTGCATATATTGCACGTATGTGTGTTCCAGTTATACAGATTACAGTTTACAGCAGGGTATTTATGCCACTGGTATAGAAGTTTTAATTTAATTTAAATATAATTGAAGAATTAACAGTATTGTACAGTTGGAAAATATGGTATTTGAACCCACAACCTCTGGCTAAAGTCTTATATTGTACTTTTGGTTTGTGCTACAGACTAATGCATGCATGCTTGCTTTACAGTTGAGATATGCATGCTCAATCTGATATAACTCTATAAAATACCAAAAAAAGCTATATTTTGCTTTTAATGCTACAATAACACTACTCTTCTGCTATATACATACCACATGCTTCCCTCATCCTTGCCAATCTAGACCCATAGGTTTGGACATTGACCTCCCCATCCCTGGCAGCTGTGGAAAAAACAGAACAGGACAGAACACCATTATGAATACCAGTCTTGGCTATATTCAGCTTTTTTAAGTCTTACAAGTATTCTCTGTAGTTTATACTTACACAGGTGTGGGATGTCCACAGTCCTAAATTCCTCGATCCAAGCATCAAGGGTTTCCCTCTTCCTGTTCAGTAAATCATTGAAATGATGTCTACATTAGTCACCAGTGCCCAGGATACCAGTGGCACTGGATACAGCCTAGGCTAAGCTATCCCAAGCTTCTGACTTATACTGGGAGACAGAATAGTCCCCCTACAGAAGCCAGGTACTGTGATTCGTAACTAGGAGTCCAGTAAAGATATTGGACTCCTGGACACCCCATCTCTGTGGCCTAAACCTGACACCCTCTCCACAAATACCTGCCATGTCTACTATGGATCAAAAGCAATGGAAAGTGATGGTTTCCCACCAGTTGCAGTTATTGCATTTACTGGGAGTGTGCACACTGAAACTGTTGCACTCCACTTGCCATCACGCAAACACAGTGCTTAACATTGAGACATTACATAATTGCAGTTGCAATTTCAAGGTTATTGGATGTACAGGCAGTTATTTATGTGCATTAGGCAAATGTGAAGGCCATGCCAGTCCAGATAGGAGAAATGTACTTACAGGAATATAGTACACAGTAAACCTACAGTCATACATCTGCTAATACATGTGATAATTTATAAATATATATATACAGAAATAATTGACACAATAAAAGTGTGTCAGCCCGCCTACATATAATTTATATCAGCTTCATTATGTCAAGTGTTATAAGTGAGAGTGAGTATAATTGGAAGTGGAACAACAGTAAAAGTGTATGGAATATGCTGTATTTGAACCCAGGACCATGTGTATGGCAGTCCTACACCCACCTGTTGCTGCAAGAAGAGTGAGAAAACAGTTGTCAATGTTGCAGTTCATTGCTATAAATTGCAATGTCACAACAGTAAAACAAAGCTTGCACAGCCTGTACTAGAACCCAGGACCATTGTGACTCCAGCCCTATGCTTACACTTGCTGCCACAGGACTAGTTACATGACATTCCCTAATTTACTAATCATTCTTAAGGTCTCACTGTTAACAGCAGTGCAATGTCGCTTAGCAGGTTCATACAATGCCCAAAAATATTAATTAAATGCATCCATTTCTATTTTTGGCTGTCTGGGTCCTGTCTGCTTCCTGGGTGGGCCAGTTCTGCAGTTTGCAAACTGCCAAACTTCATGCAAACCAGATAAGTATAGCCAAACCTGACATTCATTTTTCTCCATCTCCAATGTTTGTGCTAAGCAGAGCATCGTGCAAATATTGGCCAATAAAAAAAAAAAGAAAAGGAGAAAAGAAAGAAAAGGGAGAAGTAGTTGAAAAGAGGAAAAGCAATCTATGACATACACACCAGAAAATCTTATACACATGAGATATTTCTACATAGGTCTGGATTTGAACTCTCACTCCAATGCATTTTTAAAACACAGGATAGGTGCCTTATCCCTCTTTACCACACAAACAGCTTTTCAGCAAAGAACTTAAATCAATATGCACACAACCAACTGCAACAGCATCTACACTGAAATCAAACCATACAAGTGTTGTTTGTACATGTATTTGTGTTGGATGTAGTGCACCTAGTTATCACACAACCTGTCATCATAATTGCTTGCAAATATACTGCTCAGCCGTAAATTTCTGTGTTCATTTGACATTATTCATTAATCTAATCAGTAATCTGAGACATGTAGCGTGTAAGCCATTCTATATCATTGACCTTAAAATGTGTAAGGATATTAGGTGGAAATAATATCATATGCAGTTGCCAACAAATGAAGTGCATGTTGGATATTAAGGAACACAACCTGTGACTTGTGTGCTGCTTACTTACATTTCCAACCTAACACTTTGTAGATCTAACCTGACATATCCAGTGGAAGTAAAGCAGTCTTATGTGCTGCTGTGTTTTTCTTCTCCCAACTACTAATCATTTACAGTTGCAATCCATTAAAACAAATGCTCAGGGAATGCCTGTACTATGTTTACATCTCCTACACAGATCCATTTTTTTGGGATTCAGCAAGTCTAACCAGTTCACACTTCATTTGCATCTTCACCGTGCTAACATGCCAGAACCTATACCATATAAAAAGGCAACTGCATAGCTAGGGAAACTGATGGTGAGGAGGCTTGTTTATGTTGGGAAGACTGCACATAATGCTATTCATTCATGATAAATCTGTACAGAGGAGTACTGAACTTCAGAAGATGTGCTTCTATTTGGTCAGCTACATACTGCATATGCTGGAATGTATTTAAGAAAAATCTAAAGCAAAGGCTTTTACACTTTTATCTGTATGCCTTAGTTAGAAGTGTACTGATGGTATGGGCATGTTTGCCAAGTCATTTCAGAGGTATACATGATTGCCAATTCATGAAAATTCAATGCTGTGTGATAAATTTGTACAAATGTTTCAGGACCAGTTCCTTTGATAGCACATTTAGGATTTCAAAGATGGTTTGTCAGCAGAATGTGTTATTTTCCTGTTCTTTTATGGTGAAAGCAAAGGTCAGTTACTGTTATGGCATGAACAAGGATATGTTGCTCTTGTTACTCTCCTTGATTTGTATCCTGACTGTTGTTCATATTTCATGTCTGTAGACTGTTGTATGTTTCTACAGGGAGTAATACTGAGTGGCTACCTTTTCTGTTTTATCTGGAATCATTTATTCGGTACTTGTGATACTTATGTGTATTATCCTTCTGCTGTCTTTTAGGACACCTAGGAGTATGCCGCCGATGAGTGTCAATCCTCAGAGACCTCCTTTCACTGATGCTGAGAACCAGGTCATAGTGGATGCCTTGAAGCAACATGGTGATTTTCTCCTGGAAAGGGGATGGGGAGATATGGCACGTAGGATGCAAATTTGGCAACAGATAGTTGCTGATCTGAATACTGTGGGTGGTCACAGCAGCACATACAACAAGGTCAGCCACAGGGCCACTGACATGATCACATCTGCATGGAGGAGAGCATCTGCAGTGGGCCATGACCAGATGAATACCAGGGGAGGGCCTTCTAGGGAACCACCACCACTAACATCCAATGAAGAGCTAATATCAGGGATCCAGGCAGCTCACAGGAGAGTGCAGTACATCATGTCCTGGATGTGGGAGCAACAGTGTTAGAGACAGCAAGCACATCCCAGGAGGAGCTTCCAGGTAGGATTTGATATCTCAACAGTTGAATACTGTTGTATAGTAAAACAACTGAAATCAGTAGTTATGTCTGTGTCATATGTATTTTTTTTTTCTGGGGGGGTTAAAGTTTTCTACAGTTATTAGCTTAGGTTTGAGTTGACAACCACATTCTTGTTGAAAGTATACTTAATGGGCATATAAAGAGGTAAAAGGATTACCCCTGTGTTACTGTTGATTGTGATGATGTTGATCTTACCTCCTGCTTAACTTCTTTCAGGACTGTCTGGATTACAGAGTATAATCTCTACTGAAGATGCCAAGCTAAACATTTTTATGTCAGTACTGCTGAGCAATTTAAAGAAATATTTTAGTGTGTGGTGTTGATGTCAGGCCTGTGGGTGTATTGCTGTACTATCTGCAATAGTAGCAGCACTATTTCTTTGTTAGCATATATGCAGTATAGAAGTGTAGGTATAAATGTATCCATATATTTGTTGCTTTTTATCATAGGTGATCATGACAGTAGGAGTGTGAGCCCTCTGCCACTTGATGTCAGTGTATCAGCAGACACTAATGATGATGGTGGCCAAACTGAGGCACAGTCAGGGGGTGCACAGGTTGAATCTAATGCTGAGGTTGACATACAGCCATCCCATGCAATTCCATCGGACACAGCCAATAGGCCTATGCCTACCTACTCCAGTGAGGCCACAGATATTGGACAGGTGGAGGGCAAGGCCCTTGATCAGGGAAGTGTGGCTACTGTGGCTTCAGTACCTGTTGATCCTGGCCATAGCCAAAGTGTGGGCGAGGTCCCATGCAGAAGGATTGATAGGGGTGCTTGGAGGGGGGCCTGATGTCCCTCTTCCAGCTGGTGCAAGTGTCTTTTCTTGTGTCACTCAATGCATGTTTAGGGCTGTCATGGAGACATTGGCATGGTCCCATAGGTTCTCCAGTCAAATAATCAGGGTTGTAGATATGGCACAGCCTGAACTGCATGACTGCCTCCACCGTGTTGCTAATTCAATGGATTGGATGAATGACACATTGGAAAAAGTGGTGTCTATGATGGAGAGTCTGCTAGGTGGGCATGGCATCTACATGGGCAGAGGTCAGCCACATCATCTGCTGTCAGCCAATGTGGCCATGCCCGATTATGCTCTGATAGTGGCAGTACTTCCATTGCAACAACTGTTGGCCAGCATATGTGTGAACCGGAGCTCTCAAACCCAAAACACACCAACAAGCTAATCAAAATACATAGCTTTATTGTTCAAACCGGTTGTGGCAGAAAATGCCTTCATCAGTGAAAGATAATCAACGTTACAAAGCCAAAAAGCACATAAATATTTATATGCATCTCCAACCAATAGGAAACATGGTATGTTCCTGCACCTTAGTGCTAATTACATATACATAAAGTGACAAGATAAAATAGAGTTATACATAGCTGTAGTAAGGGTTAGTGAAAAACATTTCTTGATAGTAATATAAATTCATGTATATATAAGAATACACATACAATAATATCAGAGAATTAAGCAAGGATCATGAGTATATACATATTGGTAATAAACTTATGCATAAACATGAGACTAATAATATGCCATTGCAAATAATGGAAATACCAGGATCCAAGTAAGAATCATAAAAATGAAATCTGTTGCAAACAGATATCAACTCAATTCATATAGATAAATGTACATCATGTAATGAATATATATTGGTACTGAAATAGCATGAAAATGTAATAAAAATAGTATAGGTTTCAATAGTCCAAGGATATAAAGAAACCAAATTCCTACTATGTTGAATGATAAGAAAGTGAAGATGTGGACATATCAAAAAACAAGCCAAAAGGTTGTATAACAAAATGCCAAATACCAAACCACATAATAGTATAAATGTACATAATGTTCAACAATAATAGTTGTATAGTCCATAGGTATAAAGAAGCATACTATAATAGTGGTTATAGATCAACCATTCAGAAATACAGTGGTGTGAAAATACAAATATTAAATAAATAATATTCCATGGTTGTAACGAAGCTAAACAAAGTAATGCTACCTAATAAACATTGTAGGTAAGGTACGACATAGATTCCTCATAAAAGATTATTATTACAAATGGTCATTCAAACCTGGTGGAAATAACGCCCCCAGTGTAATGATCCAATATTTGTCTTTGTGGTTGAGAATACTATGCCATCCTTGTGAGTTGCTTCTGTCACCAATAATTTTCTCAATGATCATGAAGGTAAATTGAGCATTTTGATGTTTTAATGTATGTCCGTATAGGGAAATGGTTTCTTTTTTATTTTTGATGTCACTTCTATGTTCATTTATAAGGGTTCTGAGTGACCTGGAGGTTTGGCCTACATAAAAAGCCAAACATTGGCAAGTAGCCAAATAAACCACCCAGCTGCTGCTGCAATTTCCAAAGATTTTACATTCATGCACTCTACTAGTGTTCTGGCTGGTAAATTGTTTGAATTTGCTAACTTGTTTGCAAGATCCACAATGACCACAGGGGAATGTGCCCAACAATGCATCCCCAGACATAGTCATTTGTTTATGTATGGCTCCCCCACTTTCCTTGTGTTTAAAGTGAGAAAACAAAGAACCTAATGTTTTGCCTCTTGTGTATGTAAAATGACACTGTGATCCCAAAAGTGATCTGAGCTGGTCATTAGCCAAAAGAATGTTCCAATGTGTATTGATAATGCCTCTGATGGCATTGTGATTTCTGCCATAGGTGGTGACAAACCTGAAGTAGATTTTGAAGGATTGCTGTCATGTGTTTTGTATTGTAATAATATATCCCTGTCAATATTAGTGGACCATTCCCATGCCCTAGCAATATCCTGTTGTTTGTAGCCTCTATCTACAAATCTGTGATACAGATCTAGACTGGCTTGTTCATAGTCTAATTGAGTTGAGCTTATATGTTTAATACGCATGAATTGTGACTTGGGTATGTTGCGGATGGTGTGGCATGGATGCATGCTAGAAGCATGTAATAAGAGTGTTATATTGGGGGTATTTACGGTATGTCTTGGTATTTAGGGTGTGATCCCTATTTCTAGAGACTGTAACATCCAAAAAATTGATGGTTTGTAAATTATATGTAACCGTAAACTCAATTCCCCAAATATTGCCATTGAGGTATTCAACAAATTCCTCAAGGTATGTAGCATTTGCTCGCCACACCATCCAGCAATCATCTAAATATCTGCGCCATATATCAATTTCCACAAGATAGATGTTATGTAATGGATCATATATCATGCATTCTTCAAAAAAAGCCATGAATAGATCCGCATAAACTGGAACAAAAGAGGCTCCCATGGCCGTGCCCTGGAGCTGCCAATAGCATTCCCCTTGGAAATAAAAAAACATTTTTGTTCAATACATGTTCAGTCATGCAAATAAGCAAGGTATTGAACCCAGTGGAATATAGGGCAGACAGGTCTAACCAGTATTGTAGACCTTGTAGACCCGCCCAATGTGGAATACTGGTATACAGAGCTTTGACATCTAGTGAGCACATGAGCCAACTAGGCTCCAATTGTGTATCCTGAATAATCTGTAAGAATTGTGTAGTATCCTGCAATCTTGCCCTGACAAAAGTCAATAGAGGTTTAAGGTATTGAGTGAGGAACATGGGTAATGGTTCTGTCAAAGATCCAATACCCAAGACAATTGGTCTGCCCTTAGGTTTTGAAATTGATTTGTGAATTTTGGGAAGTAAATATAGGACTTGTTTCTGTGGATCTTTGACCATAAGATGTTGAACACTACTCTTGCTAACGATACCTTCTTCTTCAGCTAGATTCAAGAAGGAGTCTATTTCCTTCTTGAATACTGGAGTAGGATCAATGGCCATATTCATGTAACAACTTGTGTCAGATAATTGTGACCTACCCTCATTGAGATAATAACTCATATTCATAACTACTACCGCTCCACCCTTGTCTGCTGGTAGAATCACAATATTGTGGTTGTTACATAACTGTTGTAAGGCCGTAATCTCAGGCGGTGATAAATTATGTCCTAGTATGCTGAATTCCTTGTGTTGGAAATGCAAATCCCTGAGTACTGATTGCATGAAAATAGATACGTGTGTATTCATCGGTAATGGCCTCATGTAAGTCAAATAAGTCTCTGCTGTCATATGTTAAGGTACTTTCTGCACAAATCCCCCACCTTTTACTTGCTTACTGGACTAAGTAATGAAATGCAAGGATATGCCGCACATTCATATTATTAAAGAATATGCTCCAGATTTAGGACTTAACTTGTAAATGCAGCAGTTGCCACAGTTTTAGTTCAGAGCTGACTCTGTCTGATGCAAGCAGTGCACAGCCAATACATGGGGAGGTAATGGTTGTGTGAGCTGCCTGGCATCAATGTTACTATATGTATGTGAGTAGGGGGAAAGTTTTAGGCCCCTAGGTGGTGAGTGAGTGAGTGTGCTATGTATTGTCTCTTAGCCAATGCAAGGGCAAACTGAGCACGCCTATGTCTCCCTACACCCACAGCAGATGGTAGTTCCCCCTCTGACTCCTCATCTGCCTGTAGCTGTGGTGACTGTGGTGGGATATATGCCCCTTTCCCCTTGCTGATCCTGCTGAAGCTGTTTCCTCAGGATTATATTGTATAGCATGGCACATACTGTGAATATTTCTGTACATGTCCATGGATTGTACTGCAGGGCTCCACCCCAGATGTATCTAGGCACTGGAAAGATGACTTAAGCAGCCCATATACATGCTCTATGATATTTCTGGTTTGAGCGTGTTCCTCATTATGGTATTCTTCCATGGATGTGTGTGCATTTCTTATGGGTGACATCAGCCATGGTTCCAATGCATAGCCTGCATCCCCCAGTAAATGACCCTGTGGGATATCCCCATGCAGATTCAAACATCTGGTACAGTTGGGAGGTGTGCCAGATATGTGAGTCGTGGTAACTGCCAGGTTGCCAGTACACACATTCAAGATTATTCCCTTGGCATTACACACAACTTAAGAGAACTAAAGCCTTTAATGCACGAGGGCTTTCATTCACAAACAATTTAACATGAACTTCTTCAGACACATTCAGAAGGACAACCTGTTCCTTAAATACATTAAAAGTTACATGACTAAGTTAATTACAAAACTACTTAAATACATTTAAAAAGTCCTTTTCATAACTTTAAAATATGAAAGTAAAATAAAACATGGTGGTTGGGAGGGTGGCCTAATGGTTAAGGTGTTTGCCTTCCAAATGCAAAGTGCAGGGTTTGTGTCTCACAAGGGATAACTGGCTGGGCTTGCAAGGGCAGTTAGCTTAGTACTAACCTATGACCAAGGACTACAATATCATCCTAAAGCTTGTGCATCCCTAATATAACCAAAGACCATATCATAAAGATATTTATGTACGTGTTAAGTTTTTTTAATCTCAACAGACACATGATAGAGCATTAGTCATTTAACCCAGGAAAAGTATGTGCATTCATCAACAATTGCCACCACAACTCTTGCCTTTCGAGCTGCAAACATACACGTAACATTGCAATTAACTTAGTCATGTGAATTTTAATGTATTTAAGGAAGGGGTTGTCTTTTTGAACGCGTCTGAAGAAGTTCATGTTGAATTGTTTGTGAACTAAAGCGCTCACGCATTAAAAGCTTTAATTCTCTTTAGCTGTGACCTTTGTTTTTATTTTTATATGTAGTTTACTTTTTTCTTTGTTCATTTGTCGATTACACACAACTTGGCAGTTGATAGAGTGGTAGCGCTTTCTGTTTATGTAGAGCCTACCCTGTTCCTTGGGTGGTGCCTTCTTTTCTATATGTGTGTAATCTGTAGCACCAAGTAGTTCAGGGTAGTGTGCTATATGATAGAACTCCTGCATATTTCTGGCCCTCTCCTGAGAACTATGGGAAAAATATATGTGGTCACTAGCATGTTGGAGTACAGCATTCAGTATTGGTGGAAGATCATGGTTGCTGATAACTGTGACACCCCCAGCATGTGCCCTGTTGGTCTGTAAAAAGTACTTGTAAGTAAGATTCTAAGGGATGCACATACCTTAGTCTCCACTGGAATGGGTTCCCCTCAGTTGGCTCTGGCTCCAAGATGAGGACAGGAGAATTTGTAAGAGTTCCTGTAGAGTGTCTCTGTTCACACTGTTACACTCTACAATTTCCACATCATGCAGGTTGTCTAAAGTTACAAGGGGCCAGAAAACTCTTCTCCTTCTTGGCCTAGGCCTATTAGCAGCAGCAGCATTGGCTTCAGCCTGTAGCACATACAAATGAATTAAAGCAGCAGCAGCCCCTCCCTAACATTCTATCTGTGTAGACTCCTTTCTATGGTTGTACTCCAAAAGTTTTGGTATTCACAGAAAAAAACAGCATGGAGTCTACACAGATGCTTTATAGCTTGTTGAATAGCTCCACTGTGCTGGATTGGATGATTAGAATGCAATTGAGCTGCGTATGTTGTAATTAGCGTGCCTAAAACCAAGATAATCACCAGCAGGACAAATGGAAATCACACTATTTTATTAACAAGTTGAGCACTTTCATCAATTAAATTTGACTTCATCAGAACAAGAGGTACAAGCAGCCAAGTTTTTAAATATACTACAAACATAGTCTGTAGGTTAAAATCACACCAATCACTATAATTTCCTTTGAATAAATTAAATTAACTCTGCATCAGTTTTGCCACCATTCTGGTTCGTAATTAGAGTGCCACTGTATTTACCTTGTTTGCACAGGGGTGCGCACCTCTACATGGCGCTTACTGAATCTAAAACTGTCTGCAGTTGTGTGTGCGTTGCAACAGTGAAAAACAATTGTGTAGGCTTTATTGAATTCCCCCAACAGTCTTTTACTAAAATGTCCAATTACATAACTTAATACAGCTACAATTGTTTTCTCTGTAATTTACCAAATATTACTTTTGTTAGTATGTGTTGAAACAACTGTTAATAATGTCTCATTAAAATATCTAGGGATTTGATAAGCACATACTTTTAAATGTGTCATTCTTTTCTATCAGCATGTTATGAGCAATTAAAATATCTAGAGATTTGATAGAGAGAGTACTTGTAAAAATGTCATATTTTTAAATGAGATGAAATGAAAACTAAGTCTTCAACACAAAGACAGGGAAACTGACATAAAAATAATCAAAAGTACTGCAGTTAGAAGATTGTTTTTGTTAGCTTGTTTGAAAAGGATGGTACTGAAAACCAACAAGAGTTTAACTTAATGTATTTGCCAGAACAGTTAATCATGCAGAGCACAGATCACCTGAGTCTGCCGGTACCAAGCAAAAAGAGTTTCCATTGAGACATCTTTCTGACAACAAGAAAGGACATGAATGGAGAGATGATAAATCAGCAAGCAAAGGAGAGTAGTATTGCTAGAAATGAAATTATCTGCAAGTCTTGGTGAGTACCTTCATGAGGTGGACCCTGTTTTTCACAAAATCTCACCAAGACGGCACTGATATATAGACTGCATCTTATATAGAATATATCATGGCTAGAAGTAGGTTAAAAAATAAAAAATATAGCTGACCCAGGATACAAAAGTGCCCAATCCTGGTAGGTACACAGGTGTCAGGACTGGAAGCAAATGGCAGTGTAGAATCCTCAATATATGAAAACATTCCTGCAATGGGGCCAGGCCAGGCTCAGGAAGAGGATGCCCCCCCTGTTGTAGCAGAAAGTAGTGGTCCACAAAAAGCACAAAAACTGTTAGGCCAAAAAAGAGCCTTAAAGGTGATAGAATGGACTACTGAGGATAAGAAAGAAATGTTGTATCGTTATTATTATGCTAGAAACCCAGAAGTTTCAGAGAGAAGATATACAAAAAGTTTAAGAGACAAATTTAGAGGAAAGAAAAATATTTACACAAGAAAACCTGTCAGAAGCTTCAAATACAAATTTGTGTTTATGAATGCAACAGATTTATGAAAAACATTATACAGAACAAGAAATATTGGGCCGTTTGGAAAAAGAAGCAACTGAGTAATTGCAAAAATATATAAAAAAAAAAACAAAATCTACAGATTTTTTAAAGGTATAAAAAGGCAAGATGGACATGGGAAAGAAAGAGAGATCCGATGTGGTGCAATATTTATACAAAGGAGAAAGCCAAATTAATCAATACAAAAAAGCAGCCCCAAAGATATCCGGACAGAAATATAGACAAAGGTATCTAGATATGGAAAATTTCACAATAATAAAAATAAGATCACAATAAGGGAATGGAAAACAGAAGATTAGTAAAGTAGAAGTTAAATAAAAAGAAGCTGAGGTCATGGGATACCTGTGAGGTGAAGGATTTAGTGTAGAAAGTCTAACACAGGTTATATAACAGCATGCTGGAACAATGAGTCCCCCAAGTAAGGAGAAACAGGAGGAGCAGGAGACACCTGAAGAAGAAATATGGACATGGGAAAGAAAAAAAGAGATTTAATATGGTGCAATGTTTATGCAAAGGAGAAAATAAAACTAAGCAATACAAAAAGAGCAGAACCAATGATATTTGAAGAAAAATATATAGGCAAAGGAATCCAGATATGGAAAATTTTACAATACAAAAAAAATAAGAAAAGAGGATTAGTAATGGAGAAGTTAAAGAATAGAAACTGAGGTTATGGATTGCCTGCAAAATGAAGGATTTAGTGTGAAAATCTAACTCTGATAACATCATAGCAAGATAAAGCAATGGATCCCCAAATTAAGGGGAAACCAGTGGAGCAGAAAACACCTGATCAGTTGCCATATGAAGATACTTTAGAGTCTTCCACAGGAAACCAGTACAAAAGTTCAGCTGGAGTTGCACAGCAAGGGAAGGAACAGGAAACTGTGACAACTCTGATGCAGTCAATGTGTTGTATAGTGATAAGCCAGTAAGTTCCCATATGAAAGATCAACAGGTGACATAGGATAAAACTGAAGAGAATGTGGAACAGGAAGAGGCTCTGGAACTTTCTGTATAATGCCCGTGGGAAATGGAGAACACAGAGAGTATCTTCAGTTTAGAAGAAAATGATCTAAGAGAAGACTTGCTTGGTTTAATAGAGACAGACTGACATATTAAGATCAATGAAAGAAATAGACTTCAGAAAGCCAATAAAACCACAAAAGTTAGAAGTTTAATAAAACAAACAAACACAGTAATTAGGACTGCCCATAGAGATTCATGTGATATAACAGAAGTAAATAGGCTATATTACTGTGCATCTAAACTAATAACAGATAATGTCTTATCACAAAAACACAGGGCAGTAAGGGAAGGAAGGGGAGAAATCAGATGCCATCATGGAAGTTTCAAATAAAGAAAACTATAAAACAATTAATACAAGAAGTGTCACTGTTAGAAGAGTATAGAAGAGGGAACAGATCAACAAAAATACTCAGAAAGATAGACATGATAAAAGCAATGCACAGTATGAGAACAGATCAGGATCTACTGTGCACTTCTGCAAATAATAAATTAAAAATATGAGCACAGCCAGAAAATCTTATAAGATATACAAATACATATAAAGGAAAAGTACAAAATAAGCAATTTATTGATGACCCAAAAAAGGTTTATAGAGAACTGGGAAACAAGGCAAAAGGAATTGACACCACCAAAAAGAAGAAGAAACAGATACATTTTTGAGAAATATCTATGAAGACTTGTGGACCATAGCAAAGATGCTGAATGGGTAGAAGAAGTAAAAGAAAGAATAAGAGGTTTAAAGGTACAGGATATGAAATGGGATGAATTAACAGCCAGAGAGATTGAAACAAAGTTAAGAAAAGCTCCTACTTGGAAAATCCCAGGCCCAATGCAATACCTAACTTCTGGCTTTACAAGAAGATTTAGGCATGAGTAAGAACTATTTATATGCACACCCCAAACAGACACCAACCTGGTTAAAAATAGGAGAAACAATGCTATTACTTAAGAGTGAACCTGCAAGTTATCCTAAAAACTGCAGACCAATAACTTGCCTTCTGACGGTGCATAAACTATATACTGGAATTGATGCCGACAAAGTTTATAGTAATTTAGAAGAAAACTCAATCATAGCAATAGAACAAAAGAGCAACAAAAAAGTCATATGGAACAAAGGATAATTTGTTGTTAAATAAAGTCACAATGGAGAACTGTATAAAGAGGAAGAATATAAGTATGGCATGGACAGACTACAAGACAACATTTGACAGTATTCCACATTCATGGATAAAAAAGTGCTTAAAATCCATAAGATACATCCTACACTGGTTGATTATATTATAGCAACCATGAAACAGTGGCAAACCACTTTGCAGTTAAGCTATAATATGCTTGTCCTACAAATGTAAGAGAACTGTATGTTATGTACTGAGATTCAATAATGTAACCACAGAATACCCTACTGGAAAAGAACAGTTCCCTTGCGACTTAGCCCCTCTAAGTGCCAGAGCAAGGAAAGACTACCATTCCCCACTGGAAAGACATAAGAGCAAGGCAGTAAGACAATACAGCACGGCAGCTTCTACTGAAGAGCCAAGGTGGATCACAAATATAAAACTTTATTGTTTGAGACTGCTGTCTGTGGGTCCAAGGTACACTAAATAATTTCCCTCACGTACCAGGTTTTCTCCCAAATAACAACCTTAGTTGAATACATTCATTCCAGCTAAAAACCTTAGTTAAACTACCTGCTTTTACAGCTAAATACATACCTAGCTGAGCTTTAAGCTGTTTGATATGGTATAGGTGTAGCCCCGCTCGCCCTCGCTTCGCTCGGGCTCTCTCTGCTCCCCTCCCTGCCCCCTATTCTCACCCGCCCCCTCTATATCTAAATTTATAACCACATAGCCACGCCCCCACCACTCTGCTCCAATCACCTTCTTGCTTAACTAATTATCTCTCTTTGTTCACATCACTCTTCCTCATTCTGCTACTTACACTCTTTAGATCCTACCTGCCTCTCTTCCTCAAACCTTATTCTCCAACAACTGATAGTGGACTACTAACTCACTACCCCTACAGACATGTGGTACTCCATTCTACTACCCACCCTACTAGCTCCATACCTCTTAACCTTATATGAAACACAACCTCTCCTAGGACTCCATGCCTCAAATGGTCATACCAGCAACCCTGAAACCAAACATACCAACTTTTATCACATCAGTAATACCAAGCCGCTTCTTATATCATGCTCCTACTCCCAACACACTCACACCAGTAAAATCAGCCCTAGACTCAAACAATACTGTAAAATAATAGATAAATTTATGAAATTTATCTCTAAGTTAAGACTCAATCTGTTAATTGATGGGGACATACACCCTAACCCTGGCCCTACCAACATTAATAAATCCTCTCTCTCTATCAGCAACTTAAGCTACACCCCTACAATTCCCCATCCACCCAACTCTCTCTTAACCTGTCATCTCAACATCCGAAGTATCAATAACAAACTGCATGAACTTTATGCACGCCTTGCTGATCTAGCCCCTGATATTCTGTGTCTCTCAGAGACCTGGTTAAAACCCTCCACTTCTGATAATGAAATACTTCCCCCTGGGTATAACATGCACAGACTGGACCGAGCATCCAGAAAAGGGGGTGGGGTAGCAGTACTATATAAATCTGATATGATTGTAACTACAGATGTTATTCAACCGCCTCAGACCAATAATTCTGAAATCCTAGCTACCAAACTGAAACTTAATAACAGTAAACATATCTACATAATCTGTGTGTACATTCCCCCAGGTAATAATATAGCCACACTAGAAGACATCCTTCATTGGACATCCATCCACTACCCCCAAGAAACCATACTTCTCGGTGACCTTAATATTGACTGGAGAACTTGATCCTCTGAATCTCCTACCACTCATATTAACTTGCATTCATTCAAGCAAGTTATTAACACTCCAACTAGAACTGGTAAGCCCAACCAGAAAGAAAGTATACTTGATTGGGTACTCATTAACAATCACCCCAACCTGTATACATATGGTACTCTCTCTGATAGTCTAAGTGATCACCATCTCACATATATAATCAAGCAGAAAGTATGCAACCCCAACCAACCTCTACTAAGACATGTCAGAAATAAAAAAAAATGTGATTTAACCAAATTCCAACTTGAACTAAAATCCTGCAATTGGTCTATGCTAAAACGCCTCCCCTTAGAAGAAGCAGTACAGTACTTTAACAAAAAATTCCTTGAGATTCTTGACTTTCATGCACCCATCTGCTCTAAAAAAACCAAGCCAAAAACTGCACCGTGGCTCTCAAAAGAGACCAGGCTTAAAATTAAGCTCAGAGACAAAGCTTGGGCTTTATGGCGAACTACTAAACTCCCTCAGGATCAAATTGAATGCAGGCAACTTAGGAATGAAACTAAAAAACTTACACTACTTGACAAAAAACAATACTACATTAATCTACAATCCTCTAACCAAAATAACCCTCAAAAGTTCTGGGCTGGACTAAACAATCTAATACACCCTGGCAAAAAGACTACCCCTGTACCTGAGGCCCTCACCGATAAACCCTTAGAAGTAGTTGCAGACAGTTTTAATCGCTTCTTCACCAAGACTATCCACACCCTAGCCAGCAACTTGCCCCCTAGCCCCTACAGCCCAAACAGCTCCACCTCTAAAAATCTTCCACAATTTAGCTTCCATCCAATTGCTACATCATTTATCCATACCTTACTCAGAAAACTAAAACCTACCACACTCGCAGCTGACCAACTTCCAGCTGAATACCTACAAAAATCTGCTGACGCCATTGCCTATCCAATCTCAGTACTTATAAATCGCACATTAATAGAAGCTAATATTCCTAATATCTGGAAAATATCTTACGTCATCCCTCTCCATAAAGGGGGAGGCTCTACTGAACTATCAAATTATAGGCCAATAGCCATACTCTCTCCCCTAGCCAAAATAATGGAAAAATGTATCCAAAAACAGTTCATGCACCACTTAATAAACAACCATCTCCTGGCAGACACTCAACACGGCTTCAGACCTCACCACAGCACCACTACAGCCCTATTAGCCTTCTCTAACACCATTAACTTTCATCGCAATAACAACCATATCTCTTCAGCCCTATTCCTGGACCTGTCCAAAGCTTTTGATATGGTGGATCACCAACTATTGATCCACTCCCTAAAATCACTCTGTCTAGATCTAAAATCACTTCAATGGTTTGAGTCCTACCTAAGTGATAGACAACAAGCCGTACTCTGGCACTCTAAACTTTCCATCCTATTACCAAACAACCTGGGTGTTCCACAAGGGTCCATACTAGGTCCTCTGTTATTCTCCATCTTCATCAATGATCTTCACACTGTCATTCCTAAACTTAACTGCATCCAATACGCAGACGACTCAACACTGATTTGTTCAGCTACATCCCCTACAGAGTTACAGCTAAGTACCCAAACAACCTTCAACACGATAGAAAACTGGCTATCCAACCACCGCCTGATTCTAAACCCCAAAAAGACTAAAATGCTTATATTCCTACCAACACAAAAGTCCCTCCCCATAAACTTCACAATCAAATCCAAAGATGGCACAATTATCTCTCCTGACCCATCTACTAAACTTCTAGGTGTCACTATTGACAACCACTTAAAGTTTGACCTACACGTTAACCAATTGATCAAAACCATCAATAAAAAACTAGGTCCACTGTACAGATTAAAGAACTTTCTAACTCCCATAGCCAAAGTAACCATTGCCCATTCTCATCTTCTCTCTACTCTCCTGTATGCATCCCCTCTTCTTTTAAATAACAATAAGTCCAATCTAAACAAACTTACTACCTGTTACAATCACATTGCCAGATTCGCCACTGGGCTCCCTTTTAGAACACATCACTGCATCAATCTAACTCAGCTTGGTTGGCTCGAACTTCCTAGTCTAGTGCTATACAACCAACTGATCATAGCCCACAAAATCATATACACCCCTGAAAACACCCCTTCACTCAAACACCTAGTCACCCTGCACAACAATCCACGACCACTTCGTTCTTCCAACAAAGTCCTCATCCAGACTTACAAAACTAATAACCTAGCTGGTGACTCTCTCCTGTCCAACTCCCTAGGTAGAACCTGGAACCTTTTACCCCCTGAGATTACCTCAATTTCTTCCCTGAATCACTTCAAAGCCAAGCTCAAACTACACCTGGGGTCAAAAAGGTTCTGCTACTGTACCAAGCCTGGCTAATCCTCACTCTACACAACGTATTTAGTCATAATTCTCTCCTTCTAACTAAAACATTTCACTCTCACTTACTAACGATGTAAGCTTGTGGTTCCTATTACAATATTATTAATGTCAACTTTTGACTCCATGTTCTAAAATGTATTTTGTCGGTTCTTCAAGCAACCCTATACTTTTGTACATTGTTTTTGAATTTTTGTATGTTTTTGTTGCTTTTGTTGGAGCTTTTCTCCCCAGGCCTCGGCTGAAAATGGACATATATCCAGTCGGACTATCCCGGTTAACAAATGTAAAATAAAATAAATAAAATAAAACAGACGTATATATAAATTATATACCTGTGCAAATGTATGTTTTAGTAGTAGAAGCTGGAACATACAGAATTAAATTGCAAGGCTTCAAGAAAATAGTTTGGAATTAGAATGTTTTACGATTGTGTTTATCTCAGTTTCACTGAAGGAGACAGAATGTCTACAGCTAGAAGTTTCTTTATATTGTCCTGAAACATAAATAATTACTAGGTTTAAAATGTAAAGTGTTTTTATTGCTCTGTGACTTCCTAGCAGCTGCACATATGAGAGTGAAGTATTTTTAACATAGAGATGTTAAAATTATGTTAATTTCTGTTAGCCTAGGAACTAAAGGCAGGTGACAAAGAGTGATGTCATCCAGGCTAACCCAACAGTAAAATGTGATAATAATTTAAGAACTCTCTCAGAGAGGAAGAGTGGGCATTGTATATCTTGTCTTGGACCTAGAAACATTCATTCAGCACTTCTCATCTGCATTTGCCTTGCTCTGTAAGTAAGTCTAGGATACAGTAATTCCTCTTAGATATAGATAGGAATATAGTGAAGATTACTTTAGATGTTTTCTGTATTTATTTGAGACTGTCTTGCAATGTTGTTTTAAAATATTTCCTGTGATTCTGAACTCTGTAGTTACTGTGTTGTTTGACTATTGATTTGCTCTTTTATTATTTATTAATAAATACATTTAAACCTTTTAATTGTGGATGGTTTGTTTAGAGATATTTAAGCTCTTAAAGTATTTGCATATGTATTTGGTGACACTGTACTAGCCACTCCTAAATAGCCTTGAAAGTCATGGTCACACTTACCATTTGGATTAATAGTAAATTACACAGTAAGATTGGGCACCCTTTGGTGAGAGCCTTAAATGTAGTTGATAAGTAGTGGCTGGTGGCAGCTAGTACAATCTTATAGCATAGGCACCAGAAGCTGTTAAAGACTGGGGGGGGGGAGTGAGAGGGGCACTTAGTGATCTAAAAAGGACAATTAAAAAAAAAACTATTTCCTACTACAACATAGCTTAATTCAAGTACCAAAAGGGAAATCTGCTAACATTTCCTGACTGGTCTTTCCCATCCTATGGACAATAATTGGACATGAGTAGTTAGAATATCTGTGATTATACCATAAATAATTTGAGGGGACCCATGTAAGGGATGCAGCATTTAGGAACTGTCTCTATCCATCAGTGACATGAGGGGCAATCCTAGAGTACATTTTTTTATTACCCATCCTTAGATCTAAGTTGCATTTGAATATGGACAGGGATGAGCTTTGTTTTACTTGAATGGATTGTCTGTAACCCCCCCAGCCACTCCAGTGTTCCATTGCTTGGCTATTTCTTCTCATTTACCAAAAACACTGTCAGAGTGCATACTGTTTTCTTATTTACTTCTATAATGATTACAGAAATTGAAATAAGCCATTTGCTAAACAATACAGTCATGCAATGAAAACAGATGTAGCATGAACAGTAAACTTCTCTGCCCTTGAAACTCACATTCATTGAAAGGAATGAAAACCCACATTCATTTTGCACCTGGCCAGTGGAGGACTAAGCTTACCTCTGAGTTGTTTTCAAACCATAGGCTCCTTACACATTTTTAGGGCCATGTATACATGTATGCATTCTTTGATTCACCTTCCTGATTGTATTAAATTATATTCCTTGTAGAATACAGCACCACTTGATAGAATGTGTTTTAAATTTGTAGCTTTGAACAGTCTTCTAGTAAGCAGTGAAACAAAAAGCATGAACCAATAATGACAAAACTCCCAATTTTAGAAAATTTCAACCATTAAAAGGCCACTCAGACTTCTGTCATTACAATCCGCCAATATCAGTAAATATGCAAAAATCTCTGCAGAAGTAAAGTCATCTAAATAATTCCAAATTAAAGGGACATGTAATTAATGAAGAGATTGCTGCTAGCAAACAACTTTATTAAGGATCTATATTTAAAACATTTCACTTGCTTACAATGCTGCATGGGGTATGGTGTCAAATGCTTTGGCTAGGACAAGGTACACTATGTGAATGGCATGACCACTGTCAATAATCTGTATGACCATCTCAAAGAAGTTAACTACCTTTATTAGGCAGGATCTTTCCCTTTGACATAAACAAACTGCTGAGGGTTTAGCCTAATGAGATTTTTTATGCATAATTGACTGTCATGCATTTGTTACTATGTGCTGGTGTCTGTGATCTACCTCCAACATGTCCATGACACTGAACTATACAGCTGGCTCGGTTTCATGTCTGCAACATTTAATTCATATACATCATTCAGTGTTCCCAAAAACATGCAAATCAGCTGTATAAACATTTTGTTTATAAACCACTTGATCACCCACAATGTACCAAAGCTTCTGTACAGCTACACATCCTGTTCTTCATTTAGCTCTTGATTTCATTTATGCATTTCATGTTAGAAGTAATCCTAATAAAAACAAGCTCCCGGATTCTCAAAAGCATGCATGGAGTGCAAGATGAGTGCAGGAGCTCATGCAGACAATATATCTGCCGTGCGATGCAGGAACAGCCGGCAGGGGCGTGCACGATAGCTCCAGCACTAATCTTGCACGGACAAAGCCCAGGTATGCAAATCACCTCATTTGCAGGAGAAATCCATGCAAATTAGGTGATTTTGCAATCCAGGAAGCTTGCAATAGTCCGTGCAAGACTAGTGCAATCTGCAGAAATGTTCTCGGTTAGTAACCGAGTACATTTCTGCAAATTCCAAAATGGAGCTATGACAGCTCCAAATAAAGGCTGCATATCATTGAGAAAGCATGCCAATGGCCAAGGATAAGGCCAGTGGCATTGCAAACTGTTTAAAAAATAAAAAATCAACTTTTATTTTTTTTCGCAGATCTCGGCTGTTTAAGCATAGGGCAGTGGTGCGCAAACAATATTGAGTGGGAAAATAAGAAAATAAATTTAAAATGAGCATTCTAACTAAAAGCAGTATTCTGCCATGCAAGTCAATGGCAGGCATAAGACAACCTGGCCAGTGAGTAATGGTTGCTAAGGGGGGAAGGCTCAGTGTAGGACATGTAACTATGCATTAGCAGGCAATCCTATGCAACTGAGGGGAAGGACAGTGAATCCCAGATTTCCCCAGGGTGTGAGGCAGGCCACAAGAGTGTAAGAGTATAAATAGCTGGGTGCAAGACTAGGCTGTAGGTGACATCATGGGGGTGTGTGTCAGGCATACTGTAAGTGGATTGGAGCCCTATGGCTTGGGATTGCTCCTAGCTTAGCACAGCTAAGCTAGAGGTATGTCCAAACCTTCCTAGCACTCTTTACCAAGTGTAAGCGGGTGTGCGCTCTGCGCACTGGGTTTTACAGGAAGAAAAATGAAGTTAAACCAGGAAATAGCAGCTCTATGCACATTTGAGCACTCCTTTTGTGCGGCGCACACACGGGCTTAAACAGGGAGGCAATGGGAAGGGAAAACAGCAGTAGGAAGGTAATCAAGAAGAACTAGCTTAGCTGGCAGGTGAAATGTATCAGAATCAGTCAGTTATACAGACAGCAGACCAGCCCAGCCCAGAACACTACTATAAACTAAGCAAACACCTTCCCTCTGGTTTTTCCACACTCTACACCACCAGTGTATACAAGCAGGGAAATTTTAACAAACAAACTTACAAAATGAGAAGGGCTGCAGCAGGAAACATAGAACAACATGTGCAAGAGGCTGAGGGTGGTGAGGATGTAAATGCTGCCGAACAACCCACAGTGAGGAGATGGAGAAGAGTGTACAGGGTAACCTACCAGGGGCTACATGAGCTGGAGATAGTGGAGCACTTTAGGGTGGACAGAGACCTCCTACATCAAATTGTTGAGCTGTGCCGGCCACACCTGACACACCAAACTGGGCAAGGGGAACCCATCTCAGTGGATAAAAAGGTATGTGTAGGCCTAGGTATACTAGCCACAGGTACCTCCCAAAGCACAACTGGGGATATCATGGGGATCTCACAGGCATCAGCATCCAAAGTATTCCACCAGTTCCTGGATGCCATGGCAGCACATGCCAGTGAGCATGTATAGTTTCTAAACACACGTGAGGTGTTGACCAGCAATATGCGTCTTTTCCACCAAATAGTAGAATACCCTGGGGTAGTGGGTGCTATAGACTGCACGCACATATGCATCAAACCACCACCCAGTGAGCAGGGTAGAGCCTACATCAACCACAGAGGCATCCCCTCCATCAACTGCCAGGTTGTATGTGATGCCCAGGGCATTATAATGAATGTGTGTACTGGTTGCCCTGGACGTTATGACAAGTCACACATATGGCATCTGACGCAGCTGTACCACAGATTCGTCAATGTGGACATCCCCTACGGTCACCTAGTGGGGGATGCTGGGTACCCACTGGAGCCGGGGCTGATGACACCCATCAGAAATGCACACACACCTGAACAACAATGCCATAATGAGGCACACGTACAGTTCAGACATATAATAGAGCATGTGATTGGGATGCTTAGGTCACGGTTCCAGTGTCTGGACACATCCAGTGGAGCCTTACAGTATTCACCAGCTACATGTACCCAAATTGTTATGGCATGTGCTATGCTACACAATATGATCCTGCAGAAACAGCTGCAGCAGGAACAGCATGGGGCAGGGGCCACACAGCCCCCCATCAATGCCAAGGAGTGTACAGGCACAAAGTGACTTGAAGGAGGAACAACTTCAGCCTGCCCCAGTAGGCAGAAGGAGGCGTGCCCAGTATGAGCTGGCCTTGGCAAAGAGGCAACGCATAGCATATGCAGTGACAGAGTAGGGACCAAGGGAATGACACCTCTCTCTGACTCGCACAGACAGTAAAAGGGATGCCAAACATGACACTACCTGTGCTCAACCATGTATAGGGAGTGTACTATGTGCATCCGACATAGGCAGCCCTCCAGCACCATCCTCAAGTCTGGCACACCCTCAAGGTAAGTCAATCAACCTACCAATTGCCAAATGGAGTAGAATATGTTGTTACCTGTAGCTATGGTATGGATGTGAGCATGCAAGGGAATTGGGTGAGTGAATGTTATGGCAGTAGACAGTAGACACCCATAGTAGCACCATGACATCTGTAACACATACTGGAGTCACCATAGTAGCCAGTACTACACAGGGTGTCAAAACCCACTGCAGGAAATGGGCTGAGTGACATGTGTGTCCATAAGACCTACACATGGCAGTCAGGAAGGTGCACATACCCAACAACAGTTACAGCCAGTAGGACAGGTGTAGACAAACACAAACAAATGCTGTACTATGGCCTCTGAATGAGCCCTGTGGGTAACCCCTCCCCCAGGCCTACACAGACAGACTACAGCAGGGCAGGCAGTTGGATGTAAGTTGTGAAGGCAAGGAAGTCAGAAAATAATATGTAGGTAATTAAAGCTAAGATCTGTAGTACACTGGTATGCCTCTAGCCAGCACGATAGGTAAGACTACAGACTGAAATGGAGTACCTGACATACCAGTACAGTCCTAGCAAATGTGTAGAAGTGTCAGGTGTGCCCCCCCATCCTAATGTACACTTATAGTAAAAGTCAGGTGTGCCCCCCCACTCCTGTGTAGAAATATAGAAACAGTCAGGTGCCCCCCCCCCCCCACTATGCATAAATGTAGCAACAGTCAATGCCAAATGACCGACGGATACCCTGCCGACACAGCATGCTATCTGTCAGTGTACAACACAAAGGTCAGCACCGCAGTACAAACTACCTGGACTTGATCCACACATGCAATACAGATGGCCAGACTGGGCATGCTCACACAGAGGAATGAAGGCAATGTCAGTCAGCAACATACTGAAAGGTCATACTGGGCATGCTCACACACTTAAACACATGAAGGCCATGTCTGCAAACACCAGTGGACCAGACATATCTGGTAGTCGCAGTTCTTAGTGCAGACACATGTCAGTATGTACCACTCCTGCCTCTCACACACAGTGGATAGGAATACAGACACATATGTAAGGACAACACACTATAGTAAGCCAAAGGTAGATGGACATAGATGTGTGGAAGAGGGTGACTGTGACAAGGAGCCATCTGGGCCTGTCCCACCCAGCACACAGCCAAAGGGCCCCAAACACATGAGGTGCAGATGTCACTCACTGCAGATACTAGACACCAGTATCTGTCAGCATGACAGACTATGTGGTGCACGTGCCAGCTGTGCAACATGACTGTACAAGGAAGTAGTTATCTAGTAGCTGTATACACATACTTGTAACATATGACCCCATGTGTGCCCGCATGTGGTATGTCAACCCCTACATGAATGGGTTATGGCCCATGCACACACTGCCTTCCCCATAGCAGTATTATAACAAGCCTGCTGAGGTCATCCAATGTGTAATACACCTTTGGGAGAGCTGTAGCTCAGTAATCTCCATGGCATGTCCCATAACTGTGTGCTGCTGTAGTGATAAACTAGTTAGGTAGTAGTTCTAACCCCAGACTTGGCAATTGTGTGAGTGTGTGTTTGTGTATGTGTCTGTCTGACTGTGTAGAGAGAAATGCTTTTTAGGCTACTCACACTCTGTACAATTCATATACTCAGCTATGGCAAGGCTGCTGATGTCACTCACCTAGAAATATACCTCTGGTAAAGTCATAGTCCAGTAATGTCCATAGCGTGTCCTGTAACTGCGTACTGCTGTAGTGTGATAAAATAGTTAGGTTTGTGCTCTAACCCAAGACCTGGCAACTGTGTGTTTGTGTGTAAATCTGTGTGTGTGTCTGAGTAGAGCACAATGCTTTTTCGGCTACTCACACTCCACACAATTCATATACTCAACTTTGGCAAGGCTGCTGATGTCACCCACCTAGAAATACACCTCTGGGAAAGTCATAGCCCAATAATCTCTGTAGTGCATCCTGTAACTGCTTACTGCATTAATGTGATAATGTAGTTATAGGCTACTCACCTGAAGTACATTTCGAATGCCCTACTTTGGCAATACTGCTGATGTCATTCATTGTGAAATACAACTTTGTGGAAAAAGGTTTGTAGTAATCCCTGTGGTGCGTCCTATAACTGCTCCATGCTGTAGTGTGATATAGGCCTTGGTTAGGGATTCAATACCCACACATGTCCGTTGTGGATGTTTTGTGTGTGTCCCACTGTCTGTGTAGGGAGCAATGCATTTTAGGCTAGTCACCTGCAGTACAGTTGAAATGCCCTTCTTTGGTAATCCTGTTGATGTCATTCATTGTGAAATACACCTTTGGGGAAGGCTATCTCAAGTAATCCCTGTGGTGTGTCCTATAAGAGTTCTATGCTGTAGTGTGATATAAACCTTGATTAGGGGTTCTATACCCACACGTCAGTTGTGGATGTTTTGTTTGTGTCTCACTGTCCGTGCAGGGAGTAATTCATTTTAGGCTAGTCACTCGCAGTACAGTTGAAATGGCCTTCTTTGGTAATCCTGCTGATGTCATTCAATGTGAAATACACCTTTGGGGAAAAAGTACTTCAGTGATGTCTGTGGCATGTACTGTAATTGCGTAGTACTGTAGTGTAATGAACTAGTTAGGTAGGAGTTCAACTCCCAGACATTACATGTGTGTGTGTGTAACTTGTATCCTGTGTAGAGGTAGGTGTGAGTGTGTGACACATGTGGGCAATGGGGAGGGGGGTTTTCTTATTTCTTTTATAGTGACCCAACTATATATCACAATGTCAACCATACAGGGATAACAGATGTAAATTAGCTGAGAGGCTGGGGTGCAAAAGCTATACCCATACATGTGACATCAAGGCCAGCCATGTGTTTGGCTGTAGGAGGGATGCCTATTCGTTCAAGACGTATAGTGTGTGGGGCCTCTCAACCCCATTAACGATGCATGTTGATATATGTGTATTTGTTAATCTGCCATTGCTATCTACAGATGTATGGCCATATATACCTATATAGATTTATATATCTGCTAATATATATATCACTATGTCTGTATACACCTACATAGATATATATCTGCGTCCACATATGTAATGTGCTGTGTGTATGTAGACATATAGGTGTAGACACATATATGTGTTGATTTCGGCATATGCATGTATATATGTGCATATATATTGATATATATGTATTCGGTTTTAGAAATTTATATATATATATATATATATATATATATATATATATATATATATATATACATATCTAGATATGTTGTATCTGTTTAGATATTAATATAGGTACACACACATACATCTAGATGTTGGTATACATTCTTTGTACTGTTGCATGACTGGACTGGATGATATGTCTGGATGATATGTCTCTGAAAACATCAAATTTCTTTGTATCAGTCATGGCTTAGTGGTAAATCACTTTGTCTATGGTGTGCAGGGTCCTTGGCTTGAGCCTTGCAAGAGCTGTTTATTTTGTTGCTACGCAGAACACGGCCCGTTGGATACACAGTGATTTAGGCACTTTAAAGCAGTTGTAAGCAGGTTTGCATGATTTTACATTGAGCTAAGCAATGCCTACACAGGTTAAGCAATTCAGCAGCTAACTGAGTATAAGAAACTGTAACCAGACTTCAGCAGTGCTTACCTCCGGCAAACCCACGTACAACTGCTTTAAAGTGCCTTAATCACTCTGTATCCATCAGCCTTTGTTCTGCCTAGCAACAAAATAAGCAACCTCTGCTAGGCTGAAACCCAGGACCATGTACACCATAGCCACTGTGATTTACCTGTAAGCCATCTCAGATATACATAGTACTGCTGTATTCACAAACATATCATCCAGCCCAGTCATTCAACAGTACAGAGAATGTATTCCAACATGTAGGTGTATGTGTGTGTGAAAATATATTAATGTCTAAACAGATACAACATATTGATATATGTAGATATAGATATATATATATATATATATATATATATATATATATATATATACACACACACATATATGTAAGCAGATATTTATATATATATAGGTATATACGGACATTCATCTGTAGATAAAGTGGGAACATAGCAGAAACATATATGTCCACATGCACCATTAATGAGGTTGAAAGGCACAAACAACATACATCATGCACGAATAGGTATCCCCCCCACAACCAAACACATCTGCCCTGCAATACACTACCAACTGTTGCAGATCCCATAACCAGGACCTTACACAGCAAGGGCACAAGATGTTAACAGCACTCCATCCCACCTGTGAGATGTCAGGCTGGTATCAGTAACATATCATGCGGTACAGTCAGGCTCATAATGACTCCCATTTTGCAGTCTTCTGTTATCTTTGTTAGCCAGAGTCCCGTACTGTTGGCCTGTACTTCAGGGATGTAGATGCTAAAAAACATTGTCTCATGTACACAGACAACCCTCTTCTCCTCCCAACAAACACAAATACATGTGAGAGATGCAACTATATAGCCAAACTGGAGGCTGAACTCTCTCAACTCAGGACTGGCAAGACCAGACAGGAGGAGAAGGTAACCACACACACAACAAACCCAGTCACACATAGACCTACCCCAACTGCAAATCATACACATAATAACACAAAGACATACTTGGAGGCTCTAATAAAAAACTTACCAAAACAACAGAGGCTCCCAAAGCAGACACCCAAAAATCCACCACCTCAAAACATAACACATGCAACACATACTTCAATAAATCGGTGTGTCAAACAATCACAGCCCTTAAGGCCAAACATTATGCCTGATACACTAGTGATAGGTGACTCTATAGTCAGACACACTGACGTTCCACTTACCAGGCTGAACAAGGAGAGGGTAACGGTGAGCTGCCTATCGGGGGCTAGGATCCGCCACATAACACACGCACTCAGGTCACTCAAAAACACGTACAAATATGACTCCGTCATTGTCCATGCCAGCGTGAATGATCTGAGACATACCTCCCTGGACTACATGAAAAGAGACATAGAGGAGCTCTCTGATTATGTAGCCCAGGCTGGTATGACCCTGACCCTGAGCAGCATCTTGCCCTCACCAAGAATGATGCCACAATATAAAGACAAGATGATCAGCTTTAATAATTGGCTCAATTACTGGTGTCATTCTAGGGGGATCCAATGTCTGTCTGCTTGGGATGACATGCTGGACAAGCCATGCCGCTTCGCAAGGGATGGCTTGCACCTGTCACCACTGGGCTTCCGGATATTGGCTAAGGCTCTTGCCACCCCCATAGTGCCTTTTTTAGGCAAGGCTCAAAAGACAAACCCACCTCCTTAGAAAACAAAAATGGAAAAAAATTAAGGGTAATGCTGCTCAACGCCAGAAGTCTAAATCTCAAAATGCAGGCTCTCGAAGAACTCCTCAGTATGGAGAACATTGATGTCTGCGCAGTCACTGAAACCTAGTTCAAGGCTCCTGAGAGCACCACAGCACTATCAGGCTTTACCTCGTATCATGCTTTTCAACCCCAAAACCTGGGCCTAACCACAAAGGGAGGGGGAGTGTCCATATTCATCAAGGATACCCACACCTCCAGGTTAGTGGCAACACATGAAGCATCGGAGACCATCCAGGTGCAACTAACCGTAGGCAAAACTGCTATACAACTGGTTGCATGTTACAGACCACCCTCCCAATCTCAAGAACCCCATTCAGCCTTCCTGAAGACATTGGAGGATATGAATGTCTCACCAAATACCATCATATTGGGAGATTTCAACTACCCTAATATAGACTGGGTGCGCTATTCTAGCCCTAACACCCTAGCCCAAAGGTTCCTGGAATTCATAAACTGAAATGCAATGGAACAGCTAGTCACCTCTCCCACAAGGGGAGATGATATACTAGACCTGATCATCACAAACATGGGGACAAAATGCTCCACACCGGAAGTATACCCCTCACTAGTGAGATCTGACCACAAACTAATCACCCTGGATATACATATCCCACCTCCACCCCCAGCACAAAAGACTACAGTGAAAAACTTCTCAAAAGCTGACTTTACACTTCTTAAGACTTAGATGGTATCCTTTAAGCCCACTGGGCCAGTGGAAACCACATCCCACAATGCTGAATCCTTCACAAATGCTTTCTACGGACATCTCCAAGAATGCATGGATCATGCAATCCCAAATAAAACCAAGACCCTCTCCACCAAGGGAAAGCATCCTGTCTGGTAGACCCCAGCCATAAACAAATTGTATAACAAAAGAAGGAAGCTACAGAGCAAAATCCCATAAAGGGAAGGCATCTCTGATCAGCACTAGTAGAAATCTACGTTCTCTCATAAAAACATGCAAGGCCAACTTTGAGAGAAAAATCGCCAAGGACACTAAAGATAACCACAAGGCCTTCTTCAGTTATGTTAGAAACCTGGGTGGAAACCCTCAGATATGCTCAGAGTTAGTACACAACAACAAAAAATTCACCGAACCCACAGATATTGCCAACATTCTGGCAGACAGGTTCAGTGCAAATTTCTCCCCTCCCTCACCCCAAAAGAAGAAATACTTATCCCAGCTGAATGTAACCTCCCTGTCATCTCAGATGTCCAGGTGAGAGCTGCCCTCAGCAAAGCAAAAAACACAGCATTAATGGGACCTGATGGTATCCCCAGTTGCGTGCTACGTGAACTCCAAGAGGAGCTAAACCCGCATATAAAAATGCTATTTAACCTTAGCCTTACTACAGGATATGTACCTGAACACTGGCGTTCAGCAACAGTGGTCCCACTCCACAAAGGAGGCACCTCTACAGACCCTGGGAACTACCGCCCCATAAGCTTAACCACTCTGGTCTGCAAAGCTATGGAAAGAATCATTATGGAACTCATAAACAGCGACACTGGGGACCTACAGCCACTTGATCCCACCCAGTTCGGCTTTGTAAAAGGCAGATCCTGCCTTTTGAACCTGGTTGACTTTTTTGAAACAGTCACTAGAGCCATTGATGAGGGCAAAGCAGTCCATACAGCCTACCTGGACTTGGCTAAAGCCTTCAACACAATACCCCACTCAGGCATCATAGACAAGCTCAACAGCTTAAATGTAAATCCATATGTCACAAGATGGGTTGCAAACTGGCTAAAGAACAGAACCCATAAAGTCAAAATTGCGGGAGCCATGTCAGACTCAAAGCCAGTCACAAGTTGTGTCCCACAGGGCTCTGTCCTGTGACCCCTCTTGTTCGGCATTTACTTCTCAGATGTGAAAGCAAACATGGGAGGGTTGTGGCTGACAAAGTTCGCAGATGACTGCAAACTAGGCACCATAGTCGATACACCAGCTGACACATACATCCTACAGAAAGGCCTCACCGAAACGGACAACTGGTGCCGGAATCATGGCCTTAAACTGAATGCCAAGAAATGTATAGTCATCCCCTTTGGGAAAAACAAAGTACCCACAAATTATCACATAGGCAGTAACCCACTGAGTACAGAAAAAGTAATCAGAGACCTGGGGACCCAAGTCAGTAGTGACCTCTCATTTGACACCCACGTTGCCAAAGTGGTTAGAAAGACTTTCTACCTTGCCCACCTTATCATGAAGGGATTCACATCCAGATCAAAGGAGGTCATTGTCCCCCTATACTCCTCCCTTATCAGGCCCATGATTGAGAACAGTGCCCCATTTGGTATGTACCTCACCCAGCACTTACAACAGCTGGAGAGACCCCAGAAGTACCTCACCAAGAGGATCAAGGGTCTCCAACATATGTCATATGCTGCCAGGCTAAAGAAACTCCAGCTCTATTCAGTAGCATACCGCCTGCTCAGAGGTGATCTCTGCCTGATGTACAAGGCCATGTCCAATCAGGAATTGATGGACATGCTCCACCTCAAAAAATCCAAATCCATCAGAACCACGAGAGCTAAAGATTTAAACCTCAGCACAAATATGAATAGGGCATGCTGGAGGGACAGATTCATAACTCAGAGGCTTCCCATACTCTGGAACAGAATCCCAGTTCATGTTAGGCAGAGCCCCTCACTGACTCTCTTCAAGAGAAATCTTGATGAGTGGATGGGAGATCGTAGGTTTACCCCGGGGGTCATCCCTGTGTCACTACTAGACAGAGGCACAATAAACTAATTCTATTAAGTAAGGGGGTATTCAATGTGTCACTACTAGACAGAGGCACAGTATTCTAAATCTATTCTGTACACTTTAGTACCACTACAAGGGGTGGCAAAAGCCACATCACTATGGCTAGGCTTATAAATGCCCCAGGGCAGATAGCCTAGTACTAAACTATGAAACTATGAAACTATGAAACAGTGGTCCCAGGACTGGACCCTGAGGTACTCCACTTGTCACTTATCTGGGGATGGATTTGGAGTCAGTTAAATCTACAGTTTGGGTTCTGTCAGTAAACCATGTGGCAAACATCAAGTGGCCTTGGGATGTATGGCCGGATTAGTATGTTAATCTATGTTTCCAGACTGGGGGATGGTGTTGAAGGGCTTGGTGAGGTCCATATAGGCTTTATGGACTGCCTTATCCTCTTCAACAGCTATGCAGACTGAGTCAAAGCAGCCAATCAGTTTCAGGAGACAAGAATGGCCCTCCTTGAGCCCAATCTGCGTGGGGTCCAGTGTTTGAGGGTTGCCAATGTCTGCGTTCAAAACATCCCTGATAATGCATTCTATGGCCATACAGATCAGGCTCATCAGACTGATGTGACAGTAGTTCTATGGATCACAGGTGGATTTCCCCCCTTGTGGAGTGGGATAACTGTAGCTGTGCACCACTCAGTGGGCACCAGGCCTGATGTGAGGCTATGATTACACATGACAGTTAGGTGAGTTGCCATTCCATTTTGTAGTTCATGTATTACATATCCCAGGATGTCATCTGGTCCCATGTATACTGTATTCTTAGCTATGGTTAGTGCATTTTCTACCTGTGTGGCTGTGATTACTGGGCAATGGAACCCTTTTTGTATTGACATGGGCCCTTTTGGGGGTGAGAGGGGGTGAATGTGGCACTAAATCAATCTGCCAGGATAATGGTACATTTCGTGGGAGCAGTCTATGTAATGCCATTCTGTTGCAGCTCAGAGCACTTCTGAGCTTTACCAGTTAGAATTCGGACATAACTATAGAATGCTGTGTGGTTGTCTGTGGAATCTGTGATGATTTTAGTTACATAACCAGTTTGGAGGATTCCATGAGGGATCTCAACATCTGACTAGGGCTGGTAAGGGAGTTATTTGCAAACTTGGATTATCCTTTTTTCTTCAACAGTGTCTACCGTCTGTTGTATACTCTGTTAATGGCAGGAGACCACCAGACTGGCTTGATTATTTGGGAGGTGAGCATTATGGTTCTATGTGGGATGTCAGGAATCATGCACAAGTGACTTTGCTCGTACAGTGCCTTAGTGCAGGATTCATCAGTTGAAGTGTCAGCTCCTGTCTCCATGGGTGTCACAAATATTGTCACTTCTGCCTTGAGTAGCATGACATTGGCCTCGGAGAGGTCTTTTATGGACAACTGTATATACATTCCTTTCACATGTTCAGTTTGATTAGCCTATGGTGGGATTACTTTGGTGGAACCGCAGTTTCATGTACTGTTATGATGGCTTAGTGGTTAGTTACTGTGACTATAGTGTATAGGGTCCTGTGTTCATGACCTGCAAAGGCAGGTTGTATTTCCTCTGGGCAGAACAGAGGTTAATACATACAGACTAATTAGAGCAATTTAGGTTAGTCACACTCAATACAATTCAAATGCCCTACTTTGGCAATCCTGCTGATGTCAATCACTGTGAAGTACACCTTTGGGGAAAGAGTACTCTAGCAATCTCTGTGGTGTGTGTTATAACATCATAATGCTGTAGTGTGATATAGAACTCTGGTAGGGTTTTTTTCACACATGAGAGTTGTGGATGCTTTTGTGTCTGTTCCCATGCCTGTGTAGAGAGCAATGCTTGTTTGGCTAGTCACATTCACTACAATTCATTCGCTCTACTTTGGCAGTCCTGCTGATGTCACTCACTGTGAAATAAACCTTTAGGGAAAGAGTACTCCAGTAGTCTCCATGGTGCATTTTATAATGGCATAGTGCTGTAGTGTAATAACTAGTTAGATAAGGGTTCTAATCCCAGATGTGACAGGGATGTGAGTCTTAATGTGTTGATGTTTTTTGTGAGTGTGTAACAACTGGACACAATGTTGAGTGTGTTTTTAAAAATCCTTATATGGTGCCCCTAGCATAAATCACAATATCCATCGTGCAGGGATAACACATGTGATATCAGTACATAGTCAGTTACGGGTTTGATACCCTGGATTGGTAGGTGTGTGACATCAACATGCTTACCTTTTACTCTCCCAACCCACCCTGACTTATCTTTGCCTCTGTCTGCCTCTCTCACTCCTTCTCTGGTGGATGTGGAAACTTACTTGCTTTGCTTAGGCAGCGGCATGTGTATTGTCAGTGATGCTCATGATCAGCTGATGGCCTCTGCATGGATTACAGCCCTCCTCTAGCTGATTGCATGTGGAACAGCTGTGGTAACATTCCCATAGCCAGTTGCATGGAAACACCCTCCAATATCTAGGAACATCATGTTGGTGTTGGGCCTTTTCATTCACTGTGAGCAGGAACTAGATCTGTTGTTTGGCAAACAGCATCACAGATGGATTGGGGACTTACCTCTGACAACATACACTGTGGAAACAGGCCAACACACAGGAGGGGGGGGTGTGCCTGTCCTGACTACAGACTGTAAATGCTGCTATACTGCAGTTGGGGTACTATTGGTTTAACAGGGTGTGTGTGTGGATATGACTGTCCTACATGTTTTAATACTTGTCATGTCAGTGCTATGGTTACGAGGAATCCCCATCTGTAGGGTCATCTGCAGACTGGGCAGTGTGTGGTGCCATCTGTTCCTTGTGTTACCCACAGAGCACCTATCTCTCAACTGCAGAAGTAGTGTAAGGATTGCAGTCAGTAGATGGTGACAGCTGGGAGAGTTACTGACGTCATATCCCTCATAGGACATATGTTGCATCAAACCCTGTTACAACAAGAAATGTATGAGGTAATCACAGCGACATGTCAATATTGGACCGGTGTTTGTGCCTCCAGCCACAACCCTGTCAACCTTTGTACATATGTCATGCAGTAGGGGGTGCTTATGTTCTGTACACCATATTCATTGACAGCATATCTACTAACAAGCCAGTGAGATATCAGACTGCTACACATGTTATGTATAGTAGGGGTAATATTTGAGGACATAGCCTGGGCATTCTGTGGTTGTGTATACAGTACTGAGGTATGTGTAAGTCTGGTAATTGTGGACAGTGTGTGTATAGTGCATATGTACCTTGGCCTGTGTAGAGACTGTGGTAGATGTCATTGTTCTTGGTCCTGTTCTATCTGATGTTACATGCTGCTCCAAGTATGTCACCCTATCAGCTTACATGTTTGTAGGGGCGAATGCATACACATCCCAAACAACAGACAGCCATAGGACCACACTGTGTAGGAGCCCAGTATATGTAGGGTTGTTGTGTGAGTGGCTCATATGAGGATGGTGTACATCAGATAGTCCATATACTGTAATAGTACGCTAGCTTACCATATGTGGCTGTGGATGTGCTCACATTGGTTGTGGTTATGCATTTTCACACAGGTGTCTGTTGCTCTGTGATGCAACATTCGTGTAGAGCCAGCTATCTATGCAGGTACATATGTATTCCCACATAGGAGATGTAGCCCAGTGTTGAGTCAGTCTGCCTGTAGCCTGCACTGTGCTTTGTTACATGCCTAGCAGCTTACTGTACTTATCCAGTGAGATGTCATGTCCAGATACTGGCCAGATGCCTGGCCACCATAACAGACATGTATGTCAAACAAAGTAGTGGGATGCTGTTCAGATGTATGTCAGTAACCAGTGGATAGTATGTGGACATGGCACCTCTGTACCAATGGTTATTATGTGTCAGGACAGACAGGGGTGTATGAATGCATAACCTATGGGGGCAAATGTATACCAGTATGTACATGTTATACCCATCTACATGGCTGTTAACATCCACATTGACAGGCCTGATCCACATTTCTTGCATGAAAGGATTCTGTGTATACCCCTGGACTGACCCGAGAGTGTCAGACTGTCCACATATATTGGCCATATCACAGCTGTAATCCACAGGGGCGTTACTGTGCTAGCAGTGGTACTGTACTATGATGACTTTAGAATGTCTGTAAGTAGCCAATGGCGCACATGTTAACAGCAGATGCGGCCTCCCACACACACACCATTTCTGTAAAGACAATCCCTATTACAGTAGCAATGGTCTACAAATATACCTGCACTACATATGTGACATCCTCTTGCACTGAGATGTTGGGACTACTGGGGCTGAGCTAGGGCTCCACTCCATGTGCAGGACATATGGTGAACATATATGTATAAATAAGTATACATATATCCATATATATTTGTACACATATACATATCTTGCTTACTGTATGACAACAGTTTTACACATATGTGCCTGTGCTCCAGCCTCTGTCCTCCACCTCCATACCAGGCTTTGCACATATGACATGCTGCCAGGGGTTGTTATGTAGTGGACTGTGTGTATGTCATGCTGTCATTCCTGCCATCACTCCACTACTGTTGTGTCCCCCACACATACTGGGGGGTTCGGGCCATATATGTGTGAGTTTCACCTACACAATACATGTGTGCCCTAATGCACTCCAGAGGCCAGTGTATGTAACAGTGGTATATGGCCCAGTATTAGTGAGTGTGTGTGGGGGTGCACCATGACTAACCTAGACTGTTACAACATGTGTGGGTATCTGGGATAAGCTGCCTTAAGGTATCTGGATGTACTTTACCATACAATCCACCTTGGGTAAATGCAGGCCTACTACCTCCTGCCAAACGGGATGTTCTATTTGTCAGTGTGATTGTAATGGTGTCAGGTATGCCTTGTTATGTAACAGATACATCCCATTGTGTCAACTGGGGTCTGTGCCCCCTAGGGATTGTGTACAGAGTGTAGATAGAGGCTGCTGACCTACACATCTGCATTACGTACTGTTAATTGTCTGGTATGCTGTGACCCATTCTGTCATTACTAATGCACTACTTGAAAGCCTCAGCCTGGACAGCAACATAAGTCAACCTTTCCAGACTACGATCTTAGTATAACTGTTTCACAGTTGCATTACACTGTTCATATGGATGTCAGTGTCTAAACAGCTATATGACATGGCATATACAACTGTCATAGTACACAAATAAAGCTTTCACATTCATTTATGCACACCTGTGTGTGGTGTTATACCCTTTGATATCTCTGTGGGTATATCTTGCAGGCTATGAATGTCATTCGTATGGGTGGCTCATACAGTTTCCATTTGGTAAGGTGGTGACTGTAGGAATACTGACTGCTCCATATTGTGTGCGCGTACTACATATGTATATTACTGTACAAATCTCTGTGTGTGTATGTGTAGTTACTGGTCTACTTCATAAGATCGATAGACCATTTGATCAACATTCATTTGGTTGACAGCCAGTATTCAAGGTGGCTTAGCCCCCCACCTATTTTCATTTAAAACATGAAAATACAACAAAGAAACTACACATTTTAAACAAAAATAGGTATATAAATATATATATATATATATATATATATATATATATATATATATATATATATATATATATATATATATATCAACTCCAGGGTCACACAACATTGGGGAGGGGGGGGCAAATTCCAGGTTTTTGCCTTGAATACTGGTTGTCGACCAAATGAGCTGTCGACCAAATGAATGTCGATCAAAAGTAGACCCGTAGTTACATATATATATATATATATGTATTGATATTTATATATACCTGTATCTGCATATATGTGTCTGTGTATATGTATCCTAGGGATGGCCATGTTGTGTCTGGTCCTGGTTATGGGATCTGCAACACTTAGTACTGTATTACCGGGGGGTCGTGCTTGGCTGGGGGGGGGTATACCAATTCGAACCAGATGTATATTGTGCATGAGGACATATATGTTTTATTTCCCCATTATCTACAGATGTATGTCCGTATATATCTATATATATATATCTGCTGACATATATATATATATATATATATATATATATATATATATATATATATATATATATATATATATATATATATATATAAAAATAACCTGCCGTATATATTTAGACATGTAGATGTGGACATATATACTACAGATGTAGGCATTTGCATGTTTATATGTTTATAAATATATATATATATATATATATATATATATATATATATATATATATACATATACATATAGCAATATCTTGTAACCATTTGGACATTAACATATTTACTCACACAAATACATCTACATGTTTGGAATACATTCTCTGTACTTTTGAATGACTGGGCTGGATGATATCTTTGTGAATACATTAGGGGTCATTATATCTGAGATGGCTTAGTGGTAAATCACTTTGGCTATGGGGTGCAGGGTTTTGGGTTTCATTCTAGTAGAAGTTGCTTATTTCATTACTAGGCAGAACAAGGGTCATTGGATACAGTGTGATTAAGGCAGTTGTAAGTGGGTTTGTAAAATGATTAGCACTGTTAAGTTACTGTTTTTTATACGCAGTTAGCTCCTGCATTGCTTAACCTATGTAGGCATTGTTTATACCTGTGCAAACAGGCTTAATCCCACCTACTACTGCTTAAAAGTACTTACTCCTGCTTACCCCTGCACTAATTCCTTTAAAAGAAAAGAAAAAGGGGTTGATAGGAAAGTGGTGAAGAAAGGGGCACAAAGAGAGAAAGACAGTAGGGGAAATAGCTAGGGATGTGCAGGAAGGGTCTGGGGAAGGTCCATAGCTGCCCATTTCTTCTACAGCAACAGCTGTGCATATACACTGTATTTGGAGGTGGATTTGGACACTCAAACTCCTGGGAGAGTGGTGAGGACAACAATAATAAGTTGTGATGCCAATTAGACTGGATTACATGTGTCCAGTGGACACGTGTGCGAAATGGACAGCTATGCATGGGACGTGATTTTTTTGTGGGAACAGATTGCCTTTTTTTTCAGGTGGGAGTGGGATGTTGGGGAGGGGTAGTAGGTATATTTGGGGAGGTAGGTTGGGTAGGTTAACAGACAAGACACACAAGATGATTACAGGGCCAGTATATGACACATGTGGGGGGTAAACACCTTGGACGGGGAAGGGTGTTTGGAAGTCGCAAGCCCATGAGCCCCCAACTGGAAACAGTGGGACTGAGGTCCCCACCCATGGACAGTCACCACTGCACCTTCACAGCCCCAAAGGTGGCTGTGCTGGGGGCTGTGTAGGAGGGGCAGGCTCACCCTCTAATAGCACCACTCGGCCCTCAAGCTGGCATAGCCAGTCTCGATACTCCAGATTGAGCGCCCTACACACCATGGCCCGGACCTGTTGATGGGAGACAGGTTCCCCTCTGTCCCCACTCTGAGGGGGGGGCAAGCCCCATTCCCTGCAGCAGTTGCACCCGAAGGTGGTGCAGGGCCCTCGAAGGAGGAGGTCGCAGGCTGGGCCCCAGATGTGCTGGTGCCCGGTGCCATGGCCGGCTGAGGTGGGACAGGTGGGTCCGCTGGGACTGGCCTTCCCATAAGAGCTGTGTAGTCCCAGGTTTATGACAGATATAGGTTAGTTATAGTCAACAGCATTCAGGATTAGTTATAACAGCATGCATAGGTATTCCCATTAACCCAAAACACCAGATTTAACACAGTTGCAGTGCAAACAGAACACATGCATATATGGAACAACAGTGGCCATTACAGGAGCATGCAAGTTTCATTGATGGCAACAGGCCACCAATATGGGTGTATTTTAACATGGCACAAGCATAGAAACAAATGTGAATATTTATAAACCATTAGGACATATGTCCCAAGAAAAGTTTGGAGTGTACACATACCAGTTGAGGAGTGTCATTGGGTTATTTTGCACATATGGTAGGGGTGAGAGAGAGAGTTTAATTAACAACTAATATATCCTTGTAGTTTTCACAACATTCTTAGTCACTGCAGTGATCTTTCCCTTACATGTATTATTACACTACCCAATGGCCTTATATTGTACACTGGTATGTTTATAGATTATTATATACATGACCTGTATCTTACATACAGGCGTGACAGGCTGCAGGTGTTAATGCAACATATGTTGAGAATTGCTGTCATACACTTTGGGTGAGTTGCTAGAATGACAGGTTTGTTTTCATATATATTCTCTGACTATGTACATGTTTGACTATCATTTATATGTCATTGACAGCTGCCTACATTTCTTGGATCATCACACTGAATTTTCAGGGGAACAGGGTACCAGGCTGGTGATATGGGTCATTTATCTGGACATGCTGGACAGATTGGAACAGTTGTGGGGTATGAATATACATACAACTTTCAATATGAGCATTCTAGCAAATTCTGTACAGTTGTTGGGTGCAATTATGGAGAAAGAGACAAATGTAAGTTTTGTAAAACAGAATTGGAAACAATTGCACATTTTGTTGCTGGTTGTGATATTCTAATGGCAGAAGGACTGTATACTGAAAGACCTAATAATGTGGCAAGACTGTTACATTTAGGATTGTGTAAACATTACAATATTGAAGTAGCTGAGAGACACTGGAAACATGAGCCACAAAGCATTATAGAAAATTATGAAATTTATATTACATGGGATCACTCATTACCAATAGTTCAAAAAATAGATGCGAGAAAACCAGATATAGTACACCATGCAAAGAAGACAAAAGTAGCATTGATCACTGAAACTGCTACACCAGTGCTGGACTTGCACTGGTGCCTTCTGTGGGCCAAAAGTCCTTTGTTCATTGTTTATGGGCCACAGTATGTAGCCAAATGTCTTGATTTGTAGGGCTATACATGATTTAAGTATTAAACCAATTCCTGAGGTACTTTTAAATCTTGCTAACAATGTCATTAAATAAATATGGTTTTGATGGAGGAGAAGTAATCATACTCCAGCTGACCACTAAGAGCCTGGCTTAAATTAATCTTGGAGTTATATCTACTGGATTCTCCAGTGCAATCAAGATTTAGTGGTATAATGGTGATTGAGTTGGCTAACAGTTACTTTTTAGAAACTACTGAATACATTTTGTACAAAGATGCTTTCCAAATTAATGTAATGAATATTATTATGGGGCTGTAACATTTCCAGTGTTTTGTATGATAGTAAAAAAAATGAAATAACATCAAATCCAGTCTTAAATCTGATATCAGTTATCATCTATCATAAAGAATTTATAATGATATTTCATTTAATGTCCACTTCTCTGAAACTGCCTTGTCTAGTTAATGGAATGCCCAGTTTAATTTATGAGAATTTGGTCACTGACTGACTCTGAATTTTGAAGACTACAATATATTTAAGTCCTTTTGCAATGCTTACCTATAAACAGTATGTGGTTAATTATAATATTTGCACAAGACAGCTACATTACTCCATTTGTATCACTGTTGCAAGCTAGAACATTGAGATAGTAGAGGTAACTTTTTGAACTGTACAAACACTTTTGATGAGCACTTCATCAACAACCAGATTACTGCATTGTTTTTTTCTTTATATTAAACACAAATTCTTATCTTAAAATGTATAAAAAATTGATAAAAATGCAGGAATAGCTTTCATATTCACCATTTTAGTTAAATATTATATTACTTACAGCTGGCTAAATTAGGCTAATGTCATTTAGAAAGAATGATACAACATTGAAATTAATGAAGAAAGCAAAACTGTGCCATAACTTTAATAAGATATTTCCTAATCACTCAGAAACCTGTAGGAACATATCCACACTCTCTCTATAATGCACAGAGACATCCTAATCATTTATCTTATTATAGTAACTTGAAATGCTGCTTTGCACATTGGATCGTTCCCTTTCTTAGGGCTACAAAATATTATTGTAACTAAGAGTCTAAACACACTGTTAATGCACTGTTACTGTTCAGCACAATGCTATAGCATTGATTATGGGTTATGTTTGAAGTAATAAGCATTTATTTTTAAGGGTAAAATGAAAGCCAAGGGGTTGGCATTGTCATTTGTGCACATCTTCAAGAACCTGGAGCAATGTGGCAGTCCATCAGAAATGTAATAAGGGAGAGAAGCCAACAAGTTCTGCACATGAGCTCTGTTTTTTTATGTTAAAAAGGAAGGTGGGGAACAGTGTTGTTATCTGGTGAAGTGAAAGCAGGCACATTACTAGTACAGTGGAAATGATATGCCCCAAAGCTGCACTAAAAACATCAGCAGGTTGGGGGGGGCTAACCTTAAGCTGTTTAGGATTAATGATCTACCTTAAGATATGATTTCACTCAGGAAGACTATGGCGTCTTTAGTTAGTTTTCATCACTGATGCCTGATAAAACTATTGTTTTTGCATTTCATTTTACAGTTGCACTCATCCTTTTCCACAATACGTGCCTATCCCTAATTCTTGTTTTTATAGATATACAGATAAATCTTCTATTTATATGGCATTACTTATCCTGTAAAAGAGTTAACATAATAGTAAGGTACAGAGCTTCAGAAACAATACTAATCATAATGTATGTGGCTCCATCTAGTGCATGCAAGCATATCCATTTGTGGCTCCACCTAGTGCATGCAAGCATATCCAGCTGTGGCTCCACCTCGTGCATGCAAGCATATCCAGCTGTGGCACCACCTAGTGCATGTAAGCATATCCAGCTGTGGTGCCACCTAGTGCATGCAAGCATATCCAGCGGTCTATCCTTGGAGGGCCAAGGCCAATCTCTGAATAAGATCAGCACTTGAATGGTGTATGATTGTGCTTTTTACTGGCAAACATAGTAAAAACAGAGAAGTAGTCATTCAATACACTGGGGGTAAGGGGGACCCCATAGTAAGATACTCTTTTCTAAGCTTGTTGGAGATGACCCCCTGAAACAATGAATGGTATTAAATGACCAAGTTCATTCTGGTGATCTGCATGACTAATAAAGTGAGGTTGCTGTCATCCAGATGGCTTTCAACCTGTCCTTACCCACTCTTGAGCCAGCTGATAGTGACATCACCTTGTATAAAAAATCTTGTGGTCAGAGAATACCTGGAGATTCTTCAGGAGACAGTCTCATACTTCAGAAGAATTTGGAGGTAGAAGTAGACTAGAACTTCATACCCTAACAATGAAGAGCTTTGCCATCACTTGTTTAGCAGATATCACAACTACTTGCAGCACAGACCTATATGCATTTATGAACTAGATGTGTCTCTCTGACTGTCTAGCAGTCCTTAATCAATCAGAAAGACAAGGATGTTTTATTACATTTTACATATAACACAAATATCAGGTAATTAACCTCTTTGTCCTTGTTTGAAAAGCTGAATCTGCTGAGATGCACTCTTTAGTCCTTATGGAAATTTAAGCAGGAGGATCACATCTCTCAGCACTAAATCCAGTTGCAGGATTCTGATATACATTACAAATGAACTTCACTATGATCTGCTAAAATGATGGAAGAAGCATTTCAGGTTCAATATAGCATTTTTGGAGGAGAGTAGATTAGTCATCCTGTATAGGAAGATGCCTAGCTTCTACACTATAGCTTCATGTTTAAGTTAAGGTGAGATGCATGCTACTTCCAAGCCATTAATACTAGCACAGAATTAATGGCATGATGCTGGGCCTCCCTCAGACTCAGGAAATAACAGAACTCCTGTGCCTATTCTGGGAGGACAAAAAGCATCAAACATCAAAGTTCAAAATGCCAATAGTAGACTGGTGTGCATGATTTTTAGGAGGGTCTCAGTGCTGTCCTTCACTGATGTTCACCTTTGTGCAGCACCGTTGAATGTGCATTCATTAATCAAATCAAAAATATGTTAAGTTTAAACAAACATTAGTAGCATTTTGATTAAGCACAAACTCCCCAGAGGCACACGATTTGTCAATTCTGAACAAGAACAGTAACTGTATTGCTTGCCATTATATTGCTCTGTATCTAGGCTGAACAAAGGCTAGCAAGGTATGCTGCAGCATATCTGTGTACTAACCCTACACATTAGATATGTAGAACCACAGGCTTTTCATGAGTCCTTTTCATAGATGTCCCACTTAAACAACCAAACTTTTGTACTTATTTTTTCTTTGTTGACGGTGTTAGTCCCCTTTTTTCATGGGAGACCAAGGGTGGTATTTATATATCTAGGGTAAGCTTGGCCAAGGCATCAGGGAATTTCATCTACATATTTCAGTAGGTGCTGTGGGATCTCTTACATCCAGCTATACTACTACTAGCTCAAGCAGATGGGACGTTGCTTTAAGGTCTCAGCTGAAGGAAGGCATACTATGGAATGCTGCAACCCTATTAATGCAGCACTGCAGTGTTAGTAATCCATCTAGTTAGTGTGGGAATAGAACCCACAACTTTTTGCACCAAAGGTGAGTATGCTATCTGTTGTGCCACTGACATTGCAAAAATGATGTATAAAAAGGAATTATTTGATAGTAACACAGTAAATAATTATGATCTCCTAGAGATGGACTCCAGAAAGGAGCCTTCCTTTAATTAGTAACAAGTAGATATATTTCGTTGAGACTAGAGGAAACATAACTAGAAGTAGAAATGCAGCTCAATGAATGTCCTTCCAAATTCCAAGAAGCAAACATGCTGCTGATAACATATAAGAACTGGTTCATGGTGTATCGCAAATACATAGAGTATTGAACAGAAGACCCTGTTAAACTGTGATGACAGTAATATAGAGCATTAATGTAGTCTTGGATAAGCACCCAAATATGTAATGAATGCATCCACCCTAAAAGAATAGCAAAGGATGCAAGTAGTTTTCAACGTTGAAAAACAGCATTATTCTTCTATAAATATAGCTCATGTAATTGTATTAATGCTTTGGTTCCATTCAGACTAAACATTCATTACACATATAACAGACTCACCAGCATGTAGATTATGTTTAAGCAAAGATTTGGAAACTCATTAATATGATAAAAGCAGTATGTAGCTGTTATTCCAAAATTATATGCTCTGATAATCAACTTAGTTTAGCATAATAAAATGGAATGCAAACTCTTAAAGGCAACTTGGATATAATTAACTGTTAGTAAATAAATATAAAATATAGCTTCTAGCAAGACGTGTTAAGGTTTCACTTCCAGCTTTGGGCATCACACTACTTTCCTGACTTGACATGTGATGAGTGATCCACCCATCCAATAGAGTATTGCATAGAGTGCTGCATAGAGTATTGCACTTACAAGTAATATGGTTCAAGAGTAATAATAATGTGACAGTAGACAGAATGGAAGTGTGATTTAGTTTAGGCCCAGCCCTGATAAAGTGAACAGTCAATGAAATAACAGAGATAATAAATGAACACTGCAATAAGTATAGCCTAAAGCAGCTATAATAATGCAGACAACTCAAGCAAAAATTATTAGTCACAATTCTTATTTTAGGAGTAAAAAAACATTAATTTGTATGTTCCAACCACATCTTATTTCCCAGTACAGTATCTAGCAGTGACTCCTTACATTGCTGATACACATATGTGTTAATATCAAAGCAAAACAGTTGATTTACTGCTTCTTGTGGCCACAAACTTGAGATGAATTGTGACTCGTGCTTTAAAAAGGAAATAAAATGCATTGCAGTCTCCATGCATGTGATTAAATATTAATATAGTTCATGCAAAATATTTGAAGTTTCACATTCCCTTGATAGCTTTGTGTAACTGAGGTCAAGATCCTTTGCACTCTATTTTATCATAGCCTCTATATATAAAAGGCTGACTGAATAGTAGAAAGATGATTGATAGAAGAATGGGTGACATTTATTCTGAGCAGTTAAGATACTTTCTGAAGTGTGTCAGATTAGATGTCTGATTTAAACCTATATAAGCAGTAGACTAAAATGGGCACTGACTCAGTGCACTATGATATGATGATTGAGAACAGGCACGCATTCAGTATGGTGTTAATGTCTAACAATAAAAACCTGAGGTCCAAGTATAAGCAAGCTGTGAAATCAATTTACATACAGTTAACTTTGTTCTTCATTGTCATTACTAAGCAACAAATGAGTTAAAAGCATAAATAATTGTTATCTGCAAACAAACGAGCAAATAAAAAGTCACCACTTCAAATCTGAACATCCTTCCTCTCAAAAAAGTATAATATATATATCAGACCAGGTACTTTCTGCCCCAGCAGCCTTTACCTCTGAGGACAGAGTACCATTTTGTGGCAACATTAAAGATGTGTGTAAATGGAAGCAGTCAATTAATCTATTTAATTCATTTATGATACTGAAAGATGTCATGGTTTTCAGGCTTTACAAGACTTTAATAGTACATTGTTTCACGGAAGAGTTGTTAGAGATACTGCAGGCCGAAAACTAAATTCAGTGAGCAGTTACTAAAAAATGCACCATTAAAAAACATTCTTGTTTGATACTTGCAATATAAGACATCCGTCACATTGCAAAGAGAGGAGAGATATTTCCTAGATAAATCACTAGATCACAGTGGCAGGTGATTCAGAAGCATGCTGTATCCCACATGTTTTACGGCACTTTAATACAATGATATAATCTCTGAAATGAGTTTTGCTATTGCAGTTGTCTCGACATGACCACTTACATCCTTTGCTTTACATTAGCTAGTATCAGAATTTATGAGCTGCTTCAATAGCCATTGGTATTTTATGGCTTTGCTTTTGACTTCCAAATAAAGAGGATTGCAGCATAAAGTAGCAGCATTTGGTATTTATCCAGGAAAATGACTTGGAAGGAACTAACTGTACTATAAGTGAAGCAGTAGGGTTTCTGCACTTAAATGCACCATGTGTGGTCTAACTTGGCTTTCACTTTTGCCATCTGTCTGATGACAGATGTTCATTTGATATGCAGTTTGTCATATTGTTGCCAATGCCTTTCAATGAGGAAGTATACACAGCACCTTTTTGCCTTAATGATGGTCATTTTATACAATGTAGCAACTGGTTCATAATGCATTATTAAAGAAGAGTAAAATAGTGTGTACGGAGTATCAGAAAAGCTTTTTCAGCCATTGCTGAATGTGAAAAATCTGTTTTCAAATGAGTTCTCTGCTGGAGAGATTTTCCCTGTGGCTCATCAACCTTTTAGGGGTGAGGAGAAAGCCTTTTGCATAGGTACATTGGGGGAAGGTGTTACCGAAAAGTGAATACAGTAATCAGTTTTCTGTTCAAGCTTTTTTTTTTTTCAAACTCAAGCAAAAATCAAATTCCTGGCATGTATAATTATTGCCCTGAGCTAAGTAAAATACCACTTTTTATCACTGGACATAGTGTACGTTTCAGTTCTCTAACTTTTACTTTTTAATTATAGTCCAGAAGTGGCAAAATGTTCATCTTTGCCATATTCTGTTTCAAACACATATATGTGAGTTATAGATATATGTAATTAAACAAGTACACAATGCAAACAATAATTGTCTCTGGTGGGACTTGAAACCAAGCCTTTTAAGATCACCTGCTCCTTTACAATATCAGTTGATCCACTGCTCATTTCAACCTGTAGATCATTTACACTAATAGCTAGATTTGGTGACTGTCTCGCACATTTTTCTCTGCATACGTGAATCATGCTCATCTTCCAGTATTCAGCACCTAGTTCCTCTAATTTGGTCAGGCAGTTTGCTTTTATTTCTTCCTCTGAGTGCATGTGTCTTTGATTATTTTTGCTCCCAACAAAGTTAAATTGCCTTTCAATTCATTAGAAATTTGTTGGTTCATGGAAGACCATGGAATAGTGGTTGCTAAGGGGAGAGGCTCAGTGTTGGTTTTGTAACCATGTATTAGCAGTCAATTCTATGCAAATGAGAGCAATGATACTGAATCATAGATTTCCCCTCAGTGCTAGCTTGCACCCAACCATGTAGGTGCACTAATACCATGGTGTAAGCCTAAGAGCTAGATGACTTCATAAGGGGGTGTGTCATGCATGCTGTAAGTTTATTGGAGCAATGTGGCCCATGTTTGCCCTTAGCTAAGCACAGCAAAGGAAGGGGGTGTGTCTGAAGCTGCCTAGCAGTATTTACATTGCCTAAACGGATGTGCGCGCTGCACACCGGGTTTTAAACAAAACAAAACAAAAAAAAAAACAGGAAATAGCAGCTCCGTTCACATCTGAGCACTGGGTTTGTGCGGCGCACCTCAGGGCTTAAACAGGAAGGCAATGGGAAGGGAAAACAGCAGTAGGAAGCTAATCAAGGAGAACTAGCATAGCTGGCAGGTGAAATGTATCACAATCAGCCAATTACACAGGCAGCAGCCCAGCGAAGGCACACTTCTATAAACTATGCAAACACCTTTAGCTCTGGTTTTTCCCACAAACTCTACACCACCAGTGTACACAAACAGGGAAATTGTACCTAACAAAACTAACAAAATGATATGGACTGCTTTTGCTCTCATAAATAAATATGTGGAAGAGGCTGAGGGTGGTGAGGATAAGAATGCTGTCAAACAACCCACAGTGAAGAGAAGGAGAAGAATGTACAGACCCAGGATAACCTACCAGGGTCTACATGAGCTGGAGATAGTGGAGTGCTATAGGGTGGACAGGGACCTCCTACAGCAAATTGTTGAGGTGTGCCAGCCACGCCTCACACACAGAACCAACAGAGGGGAACCCATCCCAGTGGATACTGAGGTATGTGTAAGCTTATGATTACTAGCCACAGGTACATTCCAAATGCCAACTGGGGATATCATGGGGCTCTCACAGGCATCAGCATCCAGGGTACTCCACCAGTTCCTGGATGCAATGTCAGCACATGCTGGTGAGCACATATATTTACACAACACCCATGAGGCATTGACCAGCAATATGCATCTCTTCCACCAAATAGAAAATACCCCAAGGTAGTGCGTGCTATAGACTGCATGCACATACATATCAAAGCACCACCTGGTGAGCAGGGTAGGGTCTACATAAACCGCAAGGGCTTCCCCTCCATCAACTGCCAGGTCATGTGTGATGCCCAGGGCATTATAATGAATGTGTGTGCTGGCAGCCCTGGAAGGTATCACGACTCCCACATCTGGCATATGACACAGCTGTACCAGAGATTTGCCAGTGGGGACATCCCATATGGCCACCTAGTGGGGGATGCTGGTTTCACACTGGAGCCTTGGCTGATGACACCCATCAGAAATGCACACAAACCCGAACAAGAACTCCATAATGAGGCACACGCACAAACCAGAATCATAATAGAGTGCGTATTTGGGATGTTCTAGTCACATTTCCAGTGCCTGGGCATATCCGGGGCAGCCTTGCAGTACTCGCCAGCTACATGTACCCAAATTGTCATTGTATGTGCCATGCTACACTATATGATCCTGCAGAAACAGCTGCAGCAGGAACAGCACGGGCAGGGCCACACAGTGCCCCACCATTGCCAAGGCCAGCACAGGCACAGACTGACTCAGAGGAGGAACAACCTGAGCCTGCCCCTGTAGGCAGAAGGAGGCCTGCCCAGTATGCCCAGACCTTGGCAAAGAGGCAACCCATAGCACATACACTGACATGGTAGGAACCCAGGGAATGACACCTCTCTCTGACTTGCACATACAGTAAAAGGGATGCTAAACATGACACTACCTGTGCTTAACCATGTATAGGGAGTGTACTATGTGCATCTGACATAGTCAGCCCTCCAGCACCATCCTCAATACCGGCACAGCCACAAGGTAAGTCACTCTCCCTATCAATTGCTGAATGGAGTAGTATGGTCTGCTACTTGTATCTATGGTATGGATGTAAGCATGCAAGGGAATCGGGTGGCTGAATGGGATGGCAGCAGATAGTAAACACTATATGGGCAGCATGAAATCCATAACAAATACTGGTGTCAACATAGTAGGCAGTACTAGACAAGGTGACAAATCCCACTGCAGGACATGTGGTGGGCCAAATGTGTGTCCATAGGACACACACATGCATGTCAGTGAGGCTCACATACCCAACAACAGTCTCAGCCAGCAGGACAGGTGTAGATGACCACAAAGAAAGGCTGTGCTAAGGCCTCTGACTGATGGCAATGGAGAACAGTCCCCTCAAGACCTACACAGAAAGACTACAACAGGTCAGGCAGTTGGATGTTAGTTCTGAAGGGTAAGAAGTCTGAAACTGAAATGTAGGTCAATAAAATTAAAACCTAAGATCTGTCCTACACTGATATGCCTCTAGTCTGCATGATAGGTCAGAATACAGAATGAAATGTAAGCCAACAGAGTACCTGAAATACCAGTACAGTCATAGCAAATGTTTACAGTTGTCAGGTGTGCCCCCCCCCCACACAATCCTATGTAGAAATTAAGTAACATGTACATGTGGGTATAATAACAGTGGAGCACAGGTTAGCTGAGCTGGCCATATTAGCAGGATATATTGTTGGATGTGTAAAATATGCAGGGCTCCGTGTGTTAGGTTGTAGTGTGTTGTATATTGTGTGGAAGTGGTCAACATGTAGGCATGGAGGGTTGTGTCTCGGTGCCCTATGGCCAGTACTGTTGATGACAGGGCCAAGTTCTGACAACTGCAGTGCCAAACACAATGCATCCCAGCAAGAACCAATCCAGCAGTAATCCATACTAATTGTTTGGATGTAATATCTGTCACCATCTGAAAGATGGACATGGCATGAATATGCGCCCAGACATACACACAGTACACAGGTGGAAGTAGCCTAGACAGAGAGTGTATAAAATGTTACTATCAAATGGACACCTTTGGAATTGTACATACAGGTTAGCAGCACATTGGTTGTCTGTGTAGTATGGAATACTGATGTAGTCTGGCCAAACACTGGTAGACCACAAAAGGCACAGGTATGAAGTACTGAGAAACTGCTGATGTCACTGCACAAGCCAGCATAAGGGGAATGCCCCACGTATATCTGTGAGTCAGGTGCAAGAAGCTTCCATAGCACACATGCACTCAGCTCACCTCACCATCAGCCACAGGTTCATCACAGGTCATATCCCTGCTGTTGGGAATGAGTACAATATGACCCCCACTTTTTTATGGGAATACCCACAGAATGCAGCATGCTGAAGAGATGTTCCATGCAAGTGTGTCCCTAGCTGTAAGCAGCATCCTGCCAGCATGCACACCAATGGATTAATAAGGACAGGAACTATTGCCATTAACACCTTGCACACATACCCTGTCACCCCAGGGGAATCCAGTGGCTTGCAGCCTGGGACTGTAGGAGTGACAGAATGCACTGGCCTGCTACAGATGGCCTACATCACTACCAAATGCCCGACAGTCCTCTGTCAAAGGGCTGTGTCTCACACATACTGCTAATAAATGTTATCTCATGGAGTCCCAAATAACGACAGTCCACAGAACACAAATGCAAGGCCATGTCAACAAATCCAAGTAGCACATCCACCATGTCCTTCTGCATGAACTGTGGACTAACCCCTAAATACTGCTAGGATGAAGTGATAACTATAGGGATACTTATCAGATATCACTTGCATAATGTTAGGAAAAGGATAGAATAACGGGGGGGGGGGGGTAGAAGCATGGACGTCATGGAGTGTGTGAAGTCTGAAACTCTGATGTATGCACATACTATCCCTGCCTGCAAACACAGGAATGGGTGGCTACAAGCCTGCTCACAATCCACAATGTGAAGGGGAAATGTCCAGATATATGAGCCCTGCCTCTGGGTAACCTGTGTGAATCTGTACAGCTGAGAGGTATGGCCATTCTGTCATGTCGATAGATGTACAAGCAAGGGATCCTCAGCCACCACAGTACCAAGGTGCCGGACCATTTACACAGACTCATCAGCAAGTGTCTGTAGCACGCCCTCCAGAATGGCATCAATGTGCAAGAATATGTAGGCTGCAGACCGCAATACTGGACACAGCTTCATTCATCTTGTATTCCCCAGAAAATTACTGTGAGCAAATAAATATATCTGTCAGTAGTTGATGACATAATACCTCACAGTGTAAAACAGTACATATGTCTGAATATTTTTGCTAATACCAAAACCATGTAGCACAAGCAGCACAGACACAATTAGTTACAGTATCCCACTAGCCTTTGCCCATTGTGACTCCATATTGTCAACCTAGCTACAGATATCCTGCAGAAACAGGTTTCTAGCTGTAGGTGTAGAACACAAATGCCTGCACTGGAGTACAACCTACTTGGAATGGATTCACACATTCAATACAGAAGATCATACTGGGCATGATCCCACACTTAGAGAAACAAAGCCCATGTCTGACAACAACAGTGGACTATACATATCTGTCAGTCACAGATTTCTGTGCACACACACCACATTTCACACCAGTCATGCTTTGCACACACATCGGATAGGAATACACACATATATCCAAGGACATCACACTATAATAGGTCAAACATACACAAACAGAGATGTGGGGAACAGAGAGATAGACAGTGACAAACAGCTTCACATCATGAGGCCTGTCCCACCCACCACACATCCAATTGGCCAATATCACATGCTGTGCCAATGTCTATCACTGTAGACATTTGCTTCTGGTAGCCCTCAGCACTATATTGTCTGTGGTGCTTGTGATAACTGTGTAACATGACAGTACAAGTCATTATTCATCTAACAGTTGTATACCTAGCCCTGCCAAATGTAAAGTTGTGTGTGACTGAGTGCTGTGTTTGTGTTTCCAGAGGAATGGTTTATGGTCCATTCAAACACACTGCACTCCTCATTGCCCTAGTTTAGCTAGCTTGCTGATGTCAGTCACCTTGAAATACCCCTTTGGAGAATGATTACCCTTATAAGCTCTGTGGCATGTGCAATAGCTGCGTAATGCTGTAGTGTGATGTATTAATCAGGTAAGAGTCCTAATACCAGACATGGCAATTGTGAAAGTGTGTTTGTGTGTGTAGAGAGTAATGCTTTTGAGGTCATTCACAGTCACCACACCTCCCATTGCCCTAATTTAGCAAGCCTGCTGATGTCAGCCACCTTGAAATACCTCCTTGGACAAAATTCAGCACTTTAAGCTCTGTGGTGCATGCAATAACTGCATAATGCTATAATGTAATGTACTAGTTAGGTAGGAGTTCTACTCCCAGACATGGCAACTGTGAAACTGTATGTGTATGTAGGGATCAATGATTTTGAGGCCATTCATAGACACTATACCTCCCATTGCCCTACTTTAGCAAGGCTTCTGATGTCATTCACCTTGAAATACACCTTTGGATAACAGCGAACCCTATAAGCTCCATGGCACATGCGATAACTGTGTAATGCTATTGTGTGATGTACTAGTTAGATAGGAGTTTTAATCTCAGACATGGCAACTGTGAAACTCTGTCTGTGTGTGCATGTATGTAGAAAGTAATGCTTTTGAGGCCATTCACAGTCACCAGACCTCCCATTGCCCTACTTTAGCAAGCCTGCTGATGTCAGTCACCTTGAAATACCTCCTTGGACAAGACTCAGCCTTGGAAGCTCCGTGGCACTTGCAATGACTGCGTAATGCTATAGTGTGATGTATGAGTTAGGTAGGAGTTGTAATCCCAGACACAGCAACTGTGAAACCCTGTGTGTGTTTATAGAGCATTATGGTTTTGAGGCCCTTCACAGTCACTACACCTCCCATTGCCCTACTTTAGCAAGCCTGCTGATGTCATCTACCTTGAAATATACCTTTGGAGAATGGCTAGCCCGATAAGCTCTGTGGTGCATGCCATAAATGCATTACAATGTAATAGCAGTAACTACACAGCCATGGGTTTGAATCTCATCTGTGGCAAGTGTTTGTTTGTGTACATATGTATGTGTGCATCTTAAAGGTTTTGTCCCCATTTGCAGCCAGTATGCATCTCACAGCTTGACTTTACCAGTCCTGCAGATATCATCCACCTTACAAGTATCTGTTGCGAAACCTATACCATGTCAGGTTAGTGGTGCATGTGGTAAATGTGTAACATAATGGTTGGTAAAGGTTGTTAGATAGAGATTTGAACCTCATCCCTGGAAAATGTAAACGTGTGATTAGGGTAAATTTATTTTTGGGATCTCTCACCCACTACATCACCCAATGCCAGTATTTACAAGGGCTGGTGATGTTCATCACCTTAGAAGTACCTTGGGACAACATCCATCCAATAAGCTCCGTAGCACATGCGATAAATGCGGTACACTGTAGTAGCAATACATACCCTAGGTAGGGGTTTAAATCTCAGTGCTAGCAAGTGTATGTGTGTTTGTCATCAGTATCCTGTGTGGAGGTTCCTGTGATTGTGTAATGACAGGATTTATTGGGGGTGGATTTTGCTAAATTATTATATTGAGGGGCTACTATATGTCACAATGTCCACCTTACAAGGACAACAGATGCCAAACAGCAGAGAGGCTGGTGTAGACAATTCATAGCCCTACTTGTGACATTATGGATAAGTGAACAATATAGGCAACCCTTGTATTACTCAGAGAACACTCTCCACCCATGTCTCATACACAAACACACTTGGCTAGGTAGCAACCACTTTATTGGTAGTTCCCTGGATACTGTCCATGGATAGTAATCATGGTGTGATTGCAGTGGACTACATGCCTGTTGACCACAACACTGCCACTGACATCAGAATGTACTGTGATGTGTAGCACGCCCTCCAGAATGGCATCAATGTGCTACACTACAGTATTACACAGTTGTAAAATAGGCAAATAAATGCTTACAGTGGTCCTTTGCTATGTTCCCCACTGGACGTCTGCAACAACTATAGAGTCTGCAAATGTAAACCACAAAGGGAATACCATGCCTTATACACATGCCCTGTATGGACAGATGTCACTAACTCCACTGAATACCAGTATCATGCTGTCAATGTAGGTGCAGGCACAACCTCAGTTCCATAGCCAGGTCTCATCATATGAGGTGAGGAATGCCACATCAGATGATAACAATCTGTCCACACAACATGCCCCAGAGACCCCAAGTACACTTCCACATGTCGCAGAACATGCATGTGGGACATGTGCACAACCCAGACACTGTCCATGTTATGGAATATAGATCACATACATGGCAAGCATTGCACGGCACTGGCCACCCACAATAGTAACCCAGATGAGTGGATGGTGAATAGAATACCCACCTGTGTGGGCCAATCCAGGGACTACACACCTGAGCCACACTGGAGACAATTATCATGTGACCTGATGCCAGGGTATTCCCTTTGCCTAGCCTTGTACAGCCTTCTGGCACAGTCAACTACTACATACCTGTGAAGCAATGAACTCATGCATGTTAGTACTGGCAAGTGTGTGTGCGTGTGTGTGTGTATGTGTGTGTGTGTGTGTGTGTGTGTGTGTGTGTGTGTGTGTGTGTGTGTGTGTGTGTAGATTAATGATTTTAAAGCCAATCACACTCACGATACCTCCCATTGCCCTACTGTAGCATGCCTGTTGGTGTCAGTCACCTTGAATTAACCCTTTGGCCACATATCAGCCTGATAAGCTCTCTGGCGTGTGTGATAACTGTGTAATACTGTAGTGTAGCAAATTATTTAGCTAGAAGTTCTAATCCTGACCCTGCTAACTATGATAATGTGTGTGATTCCCTGACAGAGTGGTGTTGTGTCTTCCTTGACACCTGCTTTTGTGGACAGTTACATGTACTACACTACCATTATCCCTTCTTTATCACTGTTGCTGATGTCACTCACCTTCAAAGATACCTTTGGACAGCTCTCCAACACGTAAGCTCTGTGGTGCTTGCAATAACTGCATAACAATGTAATAACAATACATAGTTAGGGAGGGGGTTGAAACTTCATACTTGTAAGTGTGCATTTGTGTGTGTGTTATCAGTGTTCTGTTGGAGTGATTGTGTAATGACAGTGTCCATTACAGTGTGGGTTTTGCCACATCATTATATTGAGGAGCTACATGTCCCATTGTCAACATTACAAGGCCAACATTTTCCAAACATTGTGGAGATTGTTGTCAACAATCCTCAGCCATAAATGTGTACAGCCATGTGCAATTACCATGTGGCAGTATGGATTAGTACACAATATAGGCAACAGTCATAATGCCCAGATACCACACTCCACCCATGGATCATACACAAACATATTTGGCTCTTACTCCCCTACTCCCTTCCTTTCTCACTTTGTCTCTATCTGTCTCTCTTACTCCTTCTCTGGTGGATGTGGAAAAGTACACCTGCTTTGCTTAGGCAGCAGCTTGAGTTTTGTAAGTGATGCTCATGATCAGCTGATGGCCTGTGCACGAATTGGCGCCCCCCCACTAGCTAATTGCATGTGGAACAGCTGTGGTATCATTCCTATAGCCAACTGCATGGAAACACACTCCTATAACTAAGCACTTCATGAGGGGCCCTTTTCCTTCACTGTGAGCAGGACTTCATGTGGGTGTTTGACAAACAGCATCACAGACGGTAGTTGGATTTACCTCTTACAACATACACTGTGGAGACAGGCCAACAAACAGGAGGGGGAAGTTCCAGACATGGGGACAGAATGTAAGTATTGCTGTCCTACGTTTTAAGTAATGTTGGTTTAACAGGGTTTGTGTTGATATGGCTGTTCTACATGACTTGAAGTCTGGCATGACAGCGTTATGTGGTTGAGAAAACGCTCACCTGTAGGGCTATCTGCAGACTGTCCAGAGTTTGGAGTCTTACATGTGCTTTGTTACTCACACATTTCCTATCTGTAGATATGCAGTAGAATACTCTGATGATTGCAGTCA